>NC_036844.1:5167067-5187828 GCF_002910315.2 Salvelinus sp. IW2-2015 | reverse complement strand
TTGGTGAACAATGCTTTATACTAGACGAGAGAGAGAGAGACGAGAGAGAGAAGAGAGAGAGAGAGAGACGAGCCAATTCTGTGCCTTTTGAGTAGTGTAACTTGGTGGGAGAAAAAAAACTTGCTTTATTTCACCTAATTTAAAACATCCTGTCATAAAGAGATGTTCAACTTAATAAAAACACCTTTTCCCATCTCAAGAGGTTAAATAACAAAATCACTATAGTATGTGCCTATTAAGTGCCATATAAAGTAACAGGGTTGACCACAACAGGGTTGAGGACGTCATCTTAAATCAGCCATGAATCTCCTTGTGACAGGCATGAATGGAAGCTTGTTGTGTGCAACAGGGAGAGGCAATTGAATGCAAGCTTCACACATTTGTTTCAATTGTTCAAACTTTTCTTGCCTGTCTATCTATGGGTAACAGGGTTGACGTGTTATGCTCAACCCTCTCAGTTTTTCACCACAAAACACCAGAAAATGTCCTAAAAGAGTAGAACCATCTTACCTGCTTTTAAACTATGATTTGAGTGTCCAATGTCTCTTTTGAATAGTTTCACCATATTACAATGAMAGTTCAGTTCACATATACGTTATAACCCTGTTACAACAGTGTTGACCTTAAAATGAGGGATAGGGTTTTTTATTTAACCTTAAAATGAATAACTGATAACATTAAATTAATAATAATCTTCAGAAATTACTTTGTCAAAGCAACAAAATAACTAGGGCTTAACAATGATGGTGAAAACTTGGAGAAATGTTGGGGTGAAGTGGGTTAAAATCTTCCTAGAAGTCACAGAGGACGCATAGGGACATAGGGACGCAGAGGGACATGTCAAAATGCCACATTATGCACTTTATTCATATAAAAAAAAAAWMATTTATAGAATTTCCCATGTGGTCTATAAAGGGGACTTCATTTAATACAACAGGCTTTTAAAAAGCAATATTTGTGCAAAATTTCAAAATATCAAAGGGCATTCATTTCGTGGAACGACCCATAGCCAATTCCTTAACCTACTCTAGTACTTCCTTGTTTAATCCAGACCCATTTATTTTCCAAATACAATTTCAAAGTTATTATGTAATTAAAAATTGTGTTTCGCTGCTGAAAACTTCAAAGCGGATAGCTGTTTTCAAAGACATTGTTTGCCGCTGATGAATACATTTCCCTTGGATATTGAAGGTAAACACATTAGGCCCGAAATAATTCAAATCTTGTCTCCGACTATAACGCCTGGGCCTTTTGATTGGCGTGAAGCGTGGAACGCTACTTTTCAGTGGAATCCTATGGGCCGTTCCCCTAATAGCCGACGTCTCCATGCTCCCAGGCAGTGTCAATTATAGGATAATAGGGTGCAGGCGATTGCAATGTCTGTTTATTCAATCCATTTCTTCACACAAGTTCCCATTGGCTTGTTCCTTCCCCCTGCCTGTGTGTGTGTGGTGGTCCTCTGATCCGGCTGACCCTGCCCATGTGTTCTCACTTTCTGCTCTGATCTCGGCTCCGCGACCAGCGGGGGAACCAAATACAAATTGAATAGTAACCATTCACAGGCCACCCTTTTCATAGCACTGTTAGGCCAGCTTTGTCTTCCCCAGGAGGGGCTGAAAGATAGATGGATGTTCAGTGTTTCGTCCCGCAGACCACAACACTCTTTTCTCATTTCCTCGAGTGTGTTCCGACCATTATTGTTGCATATGCAGGGTTTGGAGGCCTAAGTCGGATTCCTGAGAGATGCTGGTTTATTGCAGCCTGTAGAGTAGAATTTGATGGCCATTCAAATCCAAATCACAGTGTCGTCTCCTTCAAAGAATAGCAGGGCTGCAAAACATTGGACGACTAATAAAAATGCTTTAGCGTTTACTTAACTTTTAGGCTTTTGTGAAAGCAAGGCATCGACAGAGAGGGAACTTGACGAAGCAACTTCAGTCTTTAGAAAAAGACAACCAATGGTAGAGCTTGATGGGTGGTGTTTGGGTGGTGTGTGTTTTATTGTTTCTGTTAAGGTGACGTTTTCATAAGGCCCATAAGCCTCCCTTTTGAAAGCGAGCCCTTTTTCTGTGAAACTCACCGGACAGCAGCAGCTCTGCTTGCAAGTGGCAGGGTTTGTTTGTTCAGCTTTTATTGGAAGTTAAAAAGAACCCTTTTGTTTTCACTGGAGTCCGTCCACGTGCAAGCGTTGGTTCATTCTCTACAGACAGAAAACAAGAAGGGGGAGAAAAGTGAATCCAATATTTCACATAAAAAGAAGGTAAACTTTCAATTGACTCCATGAATAACCTCCCTAAGATACTGTAGATAAGATTTTGATTTGATTTGGCGACAGCTAGTCTTACTGGGGTCCGACACAAAACGAAAAAGACATTACAGACAAAAGACTTTACAATGTACATACATTTAAGCACATTAACATGTAGTGTACATTCTACAGTGTAGAAAATAGTAAAAATAAAGAAAAACCCTTGAATGAGTAGGTGTGTCCAAACTTTGGACTGGTACTGTAGGTGCACCTAGGTCTAGAGAAAGACTTGAGGTGACACATGGACAGACAGTGACAGGGTGTAATCATAAGACTAGACTAGACTACATTACAGCCTTATTCTGAAATTGATTACATACTTTTTCCCCCTCATCAACTTACACACAATACCCCATAATGACAAAGTGAAAACAGGTTTTTGGAAATGTTTGCAAAACTATTAAAAATAATTGACATAACTATTCAGACCCTTTGCTAAGAGACTCAAAATTGAGCTCGGGTGCATSCTGTTTCCATTGATCATCCTTGAGATGTTTCTACAACTTGATTGGAGTCCACTTGTGGTAAATTCAATTGATTGGACATGATTTGGAAAGGCACACTCCTGTCTACATAAGGTCCCACAGTTGACAGTGCATGTCAGAGCAAAAACCAAGCCATGAGGTCGAAGGAATTCCCCGTATAGCTCTGAGACAGGATTATGTCGAAGCACAGATCTGTGGAAGGGTACCAAAAAATGTCTGCAGCATTGAAGGTCCCCAAGAACACAGTGGCCTCCATCATTCTTAAATGGAAGAAGTATGGAACCCCCAAGACTCTTCCTAGAGTTGGCCGCCCGGCCAAACTGAGCAATTGAGAGAGAAGGGCCTTGGTTAGGGAGGTGACCAAGAACCTGATGGTCATGCTGAACGCACTCCAGAGTTCCTCTGTGGAGATGGGAGTACCTTCCAGAAGGAAAACCATCTCATCAGCACTCCATCAATCAGGCCTTTATGGTAGAGAGGTCAGACGGAAGCACGTGACAGTACATGACAGCCTGCTTGGAGTTTGCCAAAAGTCTCCTAAAGGACTGTCAGACCTTGAGAAACAAGATTCTCTGGTCTGATGAAACCAAGATTGAACTCTTTGACCTGAATGCCAAGCGTCACGTCTGGAGGAAACCTGGCACCATCCCTACGGTGAAGCATTGTGGTGGCAGCATCCTGCTGTGGGGAAGTTTTTCATTAGCAAGGACTGGGAGACTGGTCAGGATTGAGGGAAAGATGAACGGAGCAAAGTACAGAGAGATCCTTGATGAAAACCTGCTCCAGAGCGATCAGACTGGGGCGACGGTGTTGTATTCCTTCTTGCATCTACGGGCTCTTCCCCTCTCACATCGCTTGTGCACTTCAGCTGTCTGTGACCAGGCAAAAAAACMTTCCAAGTCAAACCTTCCTATCATAACAGCTACACACAGCCTACATCGTTGTCCTCATATTAGCTAAAGTAACGTCATAGTCAACATAGCTAAAACAACTGATGGGTTAGTAAACCCGCTGCAATCATGCGGTACAGTCAGTAAAGAATAATTTTTATAACAATTGTATTTAACCTTTATTTAACTAGGCAAGTCAGTTAAGAACATATTCTTATTTACAACGACGGCCTACCAAAAGGAAAAAGGCCTCCTGCGGGGACAGGGGGCTGGGATAAAAAAGGAACAAATAAAATACAAATATGGGACAAAACACACGTCGCAACGAGAGACACCACAACTCTACATAAAGAGACCTAAGACAACAACATAACATGGCAGCAACACGACAACACAGCATAGTAGCAACCCAACATGACAACCACATGGTAGCAACACAACATGGCAGCAGAACAACATGGTTGCAGCACAAAATATGGTACAAACATTATTGGGCACAGACAACAGCATAAAGGGTAAGAAGGTAGAGACAACAATATATCAGGCGAAGCAGCCACAACTGTCAGTAAGTGTCCATGATTGAGTCTTTGAATAAAGAGCTGTCCAGTTTGAGTGTTTTGTTCCAGCTCGTTCCAGTCGCTAGCTGTTTACAGAGGAGTACAGAGTGCAGTGATGTGTCCTATAAGGAGCATTGTTGGCAAATCTGATAGCTGAATGGTAAAGAACATCTAGCCGCTCGAGAGCACCCTTACCTGCCGATCTATAAATTACGTCTCTGTAATCTGGCATGGGTAGAATGGTCATCTGAACCAGGGTTAGTTTGGCAGTTGTGGTGAAAGAAGAGCGATTACGATAGAGAAAACCAAGTATAGATTTAACTTTTGCCTGCAGCTTTGATATGTGCTGAGAGAAGGACAGTGTACCGTCTAGCTATACTCCCAAGTACTTTAATGAGTTGACTACCTCAAGCTCTAAACCCTCAGAGGTAGTAATCACACCGGTGGGGAGAGGGGCATTCTTCTTACCAAACCACATGACCTTTGTTTTGGAGGTGTTCAGAAGGGCAGCGAAAGCTTGTTGGACAATAAGAAAGCTTTGTTGTAGAGCATTTAACACAGAATCTGGGGAGGGGCCAGTTGAGTATAAGGCTGTGGCAGTAATTTTGTAAAACCAAAAGCTTACCTRGACTTGGAAAAGTTCCATTGTTGGATAGTAATAGCCAGCTAGCTAACATAGCATTTCTTTCTGTTTGAGCTGGGTGTTTGAAAAGGCTAAACTAGCTTGCTGCATTTGCTGCATTAATTTGTTCAAAACTGTTCAACTATTGTCTTTCTCTCTCTGCGTCAACTCCTTTCCACATTTTATGCACTACCTAGCTGTAGCTTATGCTTTCAGTAAATTATTCATTCTCTGATCCTTTGATTGGGTGGACAACATGCCAGTTCATACTGCAAGAGCTCTGATAGGTTGGAGGACATCCTCCGGAAGTTGTCATAATAACTGTGTAAGTCTATGGAAGGGGGTGAGAACCATGAGCCTCCTAGGGTTTGTATTGAATTCAAGGAGGAGGACAGAAGCTAGCTGTCCTCCGTCTACACCATGGTGCTACCCAACAGAGGCTACTGTCGACCTTCATTACAAAACAGTGTGTTTTTAATCAATTATTTGGTGATGTGAATATATTTAGTGTAGTTTTATCTAAAAAGGATAACTTTTCAAATGTTTCACTATTTTTATTTTCCTGAAATTCCATGAGGAGGTTGGTCCTCCCCTTCCTCCTCTGAGGAGCCTCCACTGCTGTACAGATAGTAGCGGTCCAGGCAACTGATGCCAATCTCGTCGCTGGATCCAAACTCAAAAGGTAGCTAGCTAGTAACCAAACTAAACCCGAGCTCTCTCTCGTTTTGCGTTGAAGATGAACATGGGGAAAGCAGTGAGCTTCATATTTCGTGGTAGAGGTTACCAACATCAAAGATGTTGATGTGCTTCTTCAGCCTGCTTCAGATAGCTCTTTTAACTGAAAAAAAGTATAGTACAATTATTAAACAGTCTACACTGTTCACTGGTGGTGAGATAATACATTATATTTTATCAAAAGATTATATGGTCAATAATGTTTGGCTATTCATGTAGTTTTCCTTAAAATAACTGTCCAGTCAAAATCTCACTATTTAAAAGTTCATATTCTATTAATTAACCTACTGGGCACAAACTGGTTCAATCAACGTTGTTTCAACGTAATTTGTCAATGTATTGTGATGTGGAATCTAAGTGGAAAATACATTGGATTTGCAAAAAAAATCATCAATTGTTGTTTTGAGGGTGAAATTTCAACCACAGGATTCTGCCATCATGGTAAACAAATTTTAACATAGACAAACCTTGTCTAAAATATGTTGAATTTGTACCTTTACAACAACATCAGATCTTCAACGTAATATCCACGATCAGAAAAGCACATCCTACTGGAGAACTGATTTATCTACAGCTACCCTTTCGTCACCCATCCAGGGTTTTAACCAAGCCCAGCCCAGCCCATCTTAGCTTTGATATTTGTCACTAACAATTACCAATGTGCTATTGTAAGAATGACTGTGGAGAGTCATTCCAAAGGGTAGGATTAACCGAGCAAATTAAATGTGGCCATACTTTGACTCATATATTATCAATGATGCTATATAGCATTCGCTACATAGCATTTGCTAAGTATTCAACAGCTATTGTTTCAATTCAACCCAGGATTAAACTAAAATAGACAATACATATAGGCCTAGGGTTTCAGGCTCTGGTTGATTTCAAATCGTAATGATATTGAATTGTGTTTGGTTGTCAACGCAACCAAATATCAACATTTGAAAGAGATGTAAGTTCTGCTTGGATTAAAGAATAGGACTAAATCAAATCCATCTTTATTTAAAGTGCATTTAAAGTTTCATTTGATTTTTGGTTGATATGGAGACGTAAATCCAATATATCAATTATTATTTTGTAGACAAAGTGGAATTAACGCCAGCCATTAAAGTCTGTTACGGATAGAATTATCCAAGCAGAAGATGCATCTCCTTTAAATGTTGATATTTACAAACACAGTTCAATATTACTTTTGTAATACAGTAAATACACTGTAAAAAAAATATCCTGTTGTATTTACGGTAACTTACTGGCAGCCAGCTACCCGTACAAAAGGCAGTTTGTTACTGTAAATTCCAAATAAACTTTGGTTTKAGAGTACATTACTGTAAAGTTTACAGTGCAAAAGTRTCAAACTAATGTGACATTCAACCTTAAAATGACTAACACATCCATGGCCACATTTTGTGGTTACCGTAACTATAAATGTCTTAAGTAATCATGTAAAGCGTGCCTGTTCAAGATAGCATGCATAGGTTATCGCAGGTCTGTGGAGATGTTCACAATTGCTGTAATAATATGTGCAGAATCTCAAATGGCATTGATTACCTCTAATGTAATCTTAACTGCATGCCAGCTCATTTGGTTCTGCCATTAGATGAAGCACAGTGATAAAACATTCATCTGTTGTATAAATAAACAAAATAACTGACATTGTATTCCTATTTGACGTCATTTTTCCATTGGAATTTTGTTGTGCTTTTGGATGGATGAAGGCATAACGATAACACATAGGATAGTCAACTAACTTTTGGCTGTATTTGTGAGTGGYWGAATATAGGTTGTAATGTCATTGACCAATGTCTCAGCCAAACATTTACCAAATTATCCACGTTGAAATGACGTGGTGTGCCAAGCGGGTGAGTATGACATTTCTAACACCCAGGAAGCTCAGATTCAAACTCCCATTGGACAGATCTGCAAGCGTTATAATGTCAAAATACGATGAGCAACTATGTTCATTTATTTCCATTATGGACAGATTGCACGTCCAAGAAAGTTCGAAAGAAAAATATACAAGCTACCGAAATGAGTGAATGGAGGTGCCGAAGAAGCATTTTTTCCGGTAACTTGTAAATTTTTATTTAATCCTTTTTTGTAAGTACCTACCGGCCTTAACTGAAAATAGTTGCTCATCAACACTCCATATTTTGTGAGTAATTAACGTATTTAGACATTATAACGCTTGCAGAGCTGTCTAATGGGAGTTTGAATCYAAGCTCCCTAGGCGTTAGAGAGGAGACACGTTATACTCATAAATCTGTAACGTACAGATACTGGGGCAGTGTACGCCCACACCWTTCCAACACAGAAAAGCTGCTTTTTTAACATACATCATTAAACATTTTGGAAGGTAAACTATTTCACTCATATTGTAAGTAGTTATAGGTGCCATTTCATAGAAATCTGGAAACACTAGACAGTTACTTTAACACCCTCTTTGAAACCAGGAAGTAACCTACACAATCTCAGATGGTACATGTTGATTGGCAGTAGAAAAAAATTGTTCTACAGATATTTTATATGTAAGGGTGTAGTGTGATTTTGAAACTCTTTTCCTCATCCGTGAATCCTTMTTGGAACCTCTTTATTGGTATAAAAACACATCCATCACCTGTTTCGCATTAAACTTTCACACATTTTTCCTCTCTTCTTTTCCCCCCTTAAATGATTCTTGTAAACTCTGTTTGGTTTACTTAGCCTGGCTTTCATTGCGGCCGTTTTGCACGGTTTACCTTTGTTTAGTTTATTAACCCAGGGGATTACTTAACCTAAACATCCCTGTCGAATACTTTGGCTTTGGGTTTCAACGTTTTTTAACAAAATTCGTTTTCTTACGTCGTTGAAAGTGACAGGGGGTGAGGGTGTCAGAGTTTATGGTCCGCGTTTACAAACCGTTACGGTTGTCAACCGGGAATAACAAATCGAATAAGTGACATGTTAATCAAAGAAACATTTGTGAAACATTCTGCTTATTTGACTGGGATACCACACATAGCGCTCAGATCAGGATCTGTAATATTAAAGCCAAATCTAATAGTGGTTTCCAAAAAATGAATCTTACACAATTAAGTTGGAACTTGACTATTTTATTTATTGTTCCATTCTCAAACCTTGTAGAAAATTACGCGATGAAATAAGGGAAGTTGTCAGGTTGTATATTTTCATTCATTCAGACCTAGTACAATTTGTTAAATAATGTTATAATATTTACAATAAAAAACCTGTAGCAAAATAAATACAATTAAASCCTAAACATGTGTCTTTCCCATTTTTCGTGGTTCAATAATTACTGTCTTAAATATCAATATGATTCACTTCTTCCTCCAATATCACTACAGAGCTTCATCAATTCCGACAGCACATGCCTGGAATCCCCATAGGAATATGCTTAAACAAATAAAGGCTTAAAGTGGCATTACAGAGAAGGCACCGGGTCTAGGCAAAGATAACATGTTCTTCCACTGAGAGTCACTGAGAGTCAAGTGAGACCGTCCTCATTTACAACCCCCCCGAAATATCCCCTGAAATAACTGCAGTGGTGCTTCTGGTGGGTGACTGACTTAGACTCTTGGTTCCCATGCTCCACCAACATTGTTATGCTGCTTCTCCAGCTGCAGAGTGAGGCAAGGAAGCAGTGAGGCAGGGAGGCACTCATGGGTGGTCCGCCTGGCCAGGCCCCACATGGTTTTCACTCCTCCTAGTGTTCTGTGGTTTGTACCCTTACATCTGATAGCAGTGGCTTTCAGCAGGGACTAGCTGGCGGTGAGAGCTTTTATTTTGGGACATGAATGAGGACAAAAAAAAACATCCAATGGCTGATGGTTTAAGTCGACACTGGCTGGAGCTGTTTACTTGTTCTTTCACCTGACCCGGTGTTCACAGGTAGTAGTCACATTTCACATTGATTTTGCCATACATTGGAGATGTTGTATTCATTAGTATAAGACGACTACTCAAAGCCATAGTTTGTTTCAGCGGGGGAATCATTTCTATAAGGGATGATTGAAAGCTCCTCTTTGAAGTGATGCACAATGCCATTTAAATATGGTCTCTTAGTGATCATAGCTAGCATCTAATCTCTCATACGCACCATAGTTCATCTTAAATATTGCCTCCGTAAAGACCAGTTCACGTGTACTGTTGGCTTGGGAGAGTCTCTCATACATGAACTGTAACCCATGTCTTCCATACGAGATCACTAATCAAGTTTGCTCGGCCAGAAGGTTTTTGCAACGCGAATGACGTAATTATTTCAAAATTGACTCACCAATCGTCATGTCAGTATGAAAAGGACTGTCTCTGGTGGATCATTTAGGTTTAAATCAAATGATCCTCGAAGCGCACAAATGCACACTTACGTTTAAGAGGTCACCTTGAGACCGAAGTAACCACCGTTTATGGAGTCTCATACCCTCACAGCCTAATCTGCAGAAGCTCCCAGACACAATTTGCTTCCTAATAAGATTTTATGGGAATCATCTAGAAAGCAGAGCCTACAGATGTTGGGGTTGGGGCTGTAGGGCCTTCGAGTGTGGTCCTCTACTTTTCACGACAGACATTGGGCCTTTCATCCTCTACACAGTTCTRTTCAGCAGAGAGGCCAGGAGCAATGATCCCTTTTACCCCAACCACACACGTACAAAGATGAGGTCAGTTGTAATGTCACAGCAAATTGTCCTTCATTTTGCCAGAGAAAAGGGGACTTAGGAAGGGAAATGAACTGAGGTAAAAACACTAAATCATGCATATTAAGGTTAACATCCATTCGTTGTAGGATATAGAAGGCGGAAAAAACTTCTGGTATTGTGATCCCTCTTCAAATGTAAAGTATTAACCCATGGAGATGAACTTGATGAAAATAATCGAATKTGTTCTTGAATTTAACTGAAGTAATCTCACTCGCACAAACACATTTGCACGCACGCAGTCGCCTACACATAACAACCATGCACACACCAGATTAGGTCAATCAGATCAATGTATTAATGATGTTGTTTACATGCTGTCATTCCCACCCCCTCTCACCACTCTACAGTGCGTTCCTACACTCTTCGAAAAAAGTGTTCCAAAAGGGTTCTTTGGCTGTCCCCATAGGAGAACCCTTTTTGGTTCCAGGTAGAACTCTTTTTGGTTCCAGATATAACTATTTTGGGTTCCATATAGAACCCTCTGGGGAAACCCTTTCCCCCAGAGTTATATCTGTAACCAAAAAGTGTTCCTCAAAGGGTTCTCCTATGGGTACAGCCAAATAACCCTTTTATGTTCTAGATAGAAAAAAGATTCTAAGTGATTCTAAGTAGTAGTAGTCTCTGCCTGGCCGGGACCCTCTCTCCACTGGGATTCTCTGCCTCAAACCCTACTACAGGGGCTGAGTCACTGGTCCTTCCATGCCGTCCCTAGGAGGGGTGCGTCACTTGAGTGGGTTGAGTCACTGACGTGATCTTCCTGTCCGGGTCTTTCTCTCTTTCTCTCAGAGGACCTGAGCCCTAGGACCATGCCTCAGGACTACCTGGCCTGATGACTCCTTGCTGTCCCCAGTCCACCTGGTCGTGCTGCTGCTCCAGTTTCAACTGTTCTGCCTGCGGCCATGGAACCCTGACCTGTTCACCGGACGTGCTACCTCGTCCCAGACCTGCTGTTTTCAACTCTCTAGAGACAGCAGGTGCAGTTTAGATACTCTGAATAATCGGCTATGAAAAGCCAACTGACATTTACTCCTGAGGTGCTGACCTGTTGCACCCTCTACAACCACTGTGATTATTATTATCTGACCCTGCTGGTCATCTATGAACATTTGAACATCTTGGCCATGTTCTGTTATAATCTCCACCCGGCACAGCCAGAAGAGGACTGGCCACCTCTCGTAGCCTGGTTCCTCTCTAGGTTTCTTCCTAGGTTCCGGCCTTTCTAGGGAGTTTTTCCTAGCCACTGTGCTCCTACACCTGCATTGCTTGAGGTTTGGGGTTTTAGGCTGGGTTTCTGTACAGCACTTTGTGACATCAGCTGGTGTAAGAAGGGCTTTTATAAATACATTTGATTGATTGATACTTCTACTCCTACTACTACTGTAGCCCTCCACAAGAAACATTGCACCTCAAAGAACATCCCTTAATTAAAAGGACATGTTTCTTTAAAGGTTTCCTTAGCACATGAGTGATAAAAAAGCATCAGAAACAGACAGATTGTGCCTTACACTTGTTGACAGGTTATTACAGTACGTATTGTCATCCTTGAATGATGCATCGCTAGCGTGAGTGTGACACATTCACCCATCCGTCCATACTGTTTGGATTAAGCCTCGGTCGTGGGATATTTTTTTTTACAAGCTGACGATGGTTGTTTCCATGGTTTAGTATGGTTGTTTGCCACCCTGGCACTCTTCCTCCACCCCTGTCACCTTAGCTTGGACACAAGCAACATCAAAACTAACACGGCTGCATGTCCCGTGTAGCTCAGTTGGTAGAGCGTGGTGCTTGCAATGCCAGGGTTTTGGGTTTGATTCCCACAGGGGACCAGTGTGAATAAAGTATGAAAATGTATGTACTAACAACTGTAAATCACTCTGGATTAAAGTGTCTGCTAAATGACTAAAATTGAAATGTCAATAATCAAAAAAAGTATTCCTCTCATTGCTTACTCTCGGTCATATGCTCTAAACTAAAAATACAATATGGTGGGTGCCTTTTTGGGAAGGCTTTTTGTAATTRCAGTTCTTTTGACTGAAGAGTGGACTAAGGAAAGGAAACTAGGAAAAGTAGTTGCTTTACAATTTTAGACTATTGAGATACATCCCTTATGTAATGACTATTCTGTAATTTGTGTTATGGTGGATGGTGGCCCCTTGTTTTTACAAGTGGTCACTGATAGAGATTGACTCTCTGGTCACTGCGGGCAGTTCTGAGGGGACACAGTTGACTTCTCAGCTTCCACTGCAAGCTTTACTTCAAGTGTGTCTCCGTTGTGAGTTTCATTGAGTGAAATGAAATGGGTATGAGTGGTGGGTGTGGGAGACAACTCAGAGCAACCTTTAACTCTAAATTTCTCTGCTCAAGACAGAGAGAGCGAAAGGGAAAACGGTGAGACGCCTATTAGGTGTGTGTGGCTGTTTGTAAGAGAAAGCATTGTGGGTATGTGTAGGCATGCTCACAAATGTGCATGTGCCTGATTTCAAAGAACAAAGGAAGGTAAATGAAACGTAAGCCTTGAGAAGCAAAGCTGACAAAACATACCAGGCCCAGGTGGTTAATGGGCCAGAGGGATGACCAGTTGACCAGCCAGAAGCACCATAGAGGGCTCCATTCTGGGGCTTACGTCCCAATTGGCTCCCTATTCCCTATAAAGGGCACTACTTTTCACCAGGGCCCATAGGGCTCGGGTCAAAAGTAGTGCACTATGTGGGGAATATGGTGCCATTTGGGACAGACACCTGGGGTGCCCTCTCCCGTGCAGGCCCATCTGCTAGGTATTACACCCCATCAGAAGATCTTGTGTTTGTCCAACACGTGTTATGGATGGGTGGTCTTGAGATAACACAACACAAGGCCCACGGTGTCACTCAATTACTGAGGGTGTCTGTCTTCATTTAACTTTTCTTTGTTTTATTCTTCATAAGAACTCCTGCCCATCTCACCATGTATACTGACTAATCCATAAGGAGATTACATGAGTAGGCGTATGAAGTCAGCCCATCACCTGACTTTCCCTACCCAATATGTTTATACATTAAGGATGTTGTCATTATAGCTGTGTGGAGGTACAGCAAGGCTTCATAAAAAACACTTTGTAAAACCATTTGAGTTAATATTAGTTCACACTTACTCACTTTGTCAGGCCAATTCTCCCATATCAAGCCAATTCCCCCATATCACACAATGCAGGAAACCAAAAAATTGGTGTAAAAAAAACAAAAAATGCATGCATACATACTTATTTTTTTGTTATTTTGTAAAAGGCTAAATCCCTGTTAAAAAAATGTGCTGACCAATATAGGAAGTAATTCATGGCAGATGTGTTCCTGACTCGTCTCTGGCATTGTTTTTCTCTGGTTAAGCAGAGTTTTTCTTTGGTCTTCAGCTGTGTCCAACAAAGTTATGTTCGTATGTTGTTTGCATCGCATTTTAGTAATCACTGCTACTTCCAAAAAGTAAGATCAACTAACTAAACAAATGTACCAATAAAGGTGGCGCCATTTATTTGAAAGTTCCGACCCAACTTTGTTATTTTGTGATTATTTTCGCGTTTTTTTTTTACTTTACCTTCACAAAATGTATCCGCTATAATTTCTTAAAATAACTGACAACTTTGAACATCAGGTCGCCAGTTACTTTAATACCTCAATTCTGGCTTCAACTTCGACTTCGACTCTTATTGTAATTCCGCACCCAATTTTCAGGGTATCCAATAGGAAACGCTGGTGTTGCGAGATTAAGGGGAAGGGAAAACCAGCAAATTAGACCATGAATCTGTACTCCTGCTTTCTGTTTATGAGCAGAAGCTCAAACAGGAAGTACCCGTGACTCTCTTCTTTGAGAAATTGACATCAGAATCAGAGATTATGCTACAGGACTGCTTTGCTAGCGCTGATTGGAATATGTTCCCGAGACGCCGATGACAACATCGACGAGTTAACCACCTCCTTCACTGACTTCATTAGGAAATGCATTGGTGACATTGTCCCCACAGTGATGGTTCGCTGCTTCCCCAATCAAAAGCCTTGGATTAACACAGAGGTTGGTGCCAAACTACGGGCCATCGCAGACAACTCTGAGGCTACGGCTGAGGACAGGAACAAGTACAAGAAGTCTCGCTGTGACATCTGCAGAGTCATCAAACGAGCAAAAGGACAATATAACAAAAAGGTGGAATCATATTACACAGGTGCCGACGCCCCCCACCGGTATGTGGCAGGGGCTACATTCCATGACGTATTACCACCGAAGACCCAGCCATGATCTGCCAAACTATGCCGCTCTACCAGCCGACAATAACACTTTGTCACGCGCCATTTTCAACCTCTCCTTGTCCCAGTCTGTAATCCTCACATGTCTTAAACTGACCACCATCATTCCTGTTCCCAAGAACTTCAAGGCTTCATGCCACAATGACTACCGCCCTGTAGCACTCACATCTGTAATCATAAGGCACTTTGAAAGGCTGGTTATGCCATACGTCAACCGCATCATCTCAGACACCCTAGACCCACTCCAATTTTCATACCGCCCCAACAGATCCACACTGCCCTGACCCACCTAGAAAAAAGAGGAATACCTATGTAAGAACGCTGTTCATTGACTACAGCTAAGCATTCAACACCATTGTCCCCTCCAAGCTTGTCACCAAGCTTAGGACCCTGGTACGCCCTCTGCAACTGGATCCTGGACTTCCTGATGGGCCGAGCCCAGGTGGTGAGGGTAGTCAGCATCACCTCCGCCACGCTYACCCTCCTGTAATCCCCTGTTCACCCACGACTGCTGGCTACGCACGACTCAAACACCATCATAAAMTAGGTGTTTGATGGCYGTAGTAGGCCTAATCCAACGATAAAGGCATAAAGGCTTGCGCTTTTTAAAATGATTTGTGTCGCGCTGTTGACGGTAGGTGCAGTTGATTCAGAAGCCCTGCGCATGGGTAAGCAAAGTGTTCCCATTGTGAACCATTTCATGTGTCTGAAAATACAAACTTCCCCTCTACCGGCTGACCAGCATATCTGTGGCTAAACGGAGTGTGTCTATTTGCGCTGGCCAATCGGATAGCTCAAATCACCYTGTCTCCAGAGCTTCCYCTAACAGGCCACAGCAAAGTTTGATACTAGCCTGCGTAAGATTCAATCACTTTTAAAACCATGGCCACAGAGAGACTGTCAAAGAATACAGCAAAGAGSTGTTGTGTTTTTATACGTGAGTTCATGTTAAATGTTTTATTCAGCAAGGTCACCGATTTTATTCAACACTATTACAAAACATAAAACACGCTTCTCTACTACTTCCAGCGCTGCAGCTGTAATGAATGAGTAGCCAAGTGTATCTACAGCCCTGCGTTTTTATTATTGTTAGCTGCTCGTCGTGTCTATTTTAATATCTAGGAATATTTCACTTTCTCTGGTCATGAACAACATGAATTTGTGCATGACTGAGGCGGATACGGTGCGACTTGAGTTTCGCCATCAGGTGGAAGACCGTGTCCCCTCTCTCTGGTCAGTCTCACCGGAGGAAAGGAAGGAGGGAGCAGGGACCGWGAGAGACGGACCCTCTGCTGTTCTCTCCCTCTCTTCATTGACACTAATGCCGTGTTCAAAACAACTGGTAACTCGGATATCTCAGACTTCAGTGAGTTCAAGACAACTGGGAACTCGGGGGGGGGGGGAAAAACTAGATCCACCTGGGAAGAATCGTTATGAACGGTCATCCAGCTCGGAATTCCAAGACGGAAACTCTGGCATCTTTCTAGACCTCCGATTTTCCGWCCTGAAGATCACTGACGTCARGACTTGACSTCGTTTTTTTACGAGTTCCCAGTTGTCTTGAAAGCACCATGACCATCGGATGCAGGTACCATCAGTCCAGTAAAATAAAAAAGCTTTTTGCTAATTATTTCAATTTATGCTCAACTATGCCTTGCAAGTGCTACACCAACTGATCTCTTTTGTAATCAAAGCTTGAGTTTTGAAATATAATATGGTCTGAGAGGAATAATATTGGCAGGCCAGGCATATAGCCAATATGCTATGATAATGCATTAGGCCTACTGCACAAACCCCAATCTTACAGAAGTGTTTTTATTAGGTTAATGTCACCTTTATAAAATCATGTTTAAAAAAAAATATTGCTTTTTGACTGCAAAAGTGATCTTGAATCAAAAAAGGTCGGTGACCACTGCTCCACTGCTGTTTATCATATATCCTMATGCCTAGTCACCTTACCCCTTCACATACAGTTGAAGTCGGAAGTTTACATACACCTTAGGCAAATACATTTAAACTCKGTTTTTCACAATTCCTGATATTTAATCCCAGTAAAAATGCCCTGTRTTAGYTCAGTTAGGATCACCACTTTATTTTAAGAATGTGAAATGTCAGAATAATAGTAGAGAGAGTGATTTCTTTCATCTTTTATTTCTTTCATCACATTCCCATTGATTCCCATTGAGTTTACGTACACTCAATTAGTATTTGGTAGCACTGCCTTTAAATTGTTTAACTTGGGTCAAATGTTTCAGGTAGCCATCCAGAAGCTTCCCACAATAAGTTGGGTGGATTTTGGCCCATTCCTCCTGACAGAGCTGGTGTAACTGAGTCAGGTTTGTAGGCCTCCTTGCTCGTACACGCTTTTTCAGTTCTGCCCKCAATTTTTCTATAGGATTGAGGTCAGGGCTTTGTGATGGCCGTCTCCTTCCTGAGTGGTATGACGGCTGAGTGGTCCCATGGTGTTTATACTTGCGTACTATTGTTTGTACAGATGAATGTGGTACCTTCAGACGTTTGTAAATTGCTCCCAATGATGAACCAGACTCATTTTACTGTGGATATGAACCAGACTTGTGGAGGTCTACAATTCTTTCTGAGGTCTTGGCTGATTTCTTTTGATTTTCCCATGATGTCAAGCAAAGAGGCACTGCGTTTGAAGGTAGGCCTTGAAATACATCCACAGGTACACCTCCAATTGACTCAAATTATGTCAATTAGCCTATCAGAAGCTTCTAAAGCTATGACATCATTTTCTGGAATTTCCAAGCTGTTTAAAGGCACAGTCAACTTAGTGTATGTAAACTTCTGACCCGCTGGAATTGTAATACCGTGAATTATAAATGAAATAATCTGTCTGTAAACAATTGTTGGAAAGATTACGTGTATCATGCACAAAGTAGATATCCCAATCGACTTGCCAAAACTATAGTTTGTTAACAAGAAATTTGTGGAGTGGTTGAAAAARWAGTTTTAATGACTCCAACCTAAGTMTATGTAAACTTCRGACTTCAACTGTATCTACCTCTATCACTCCAGTATCCCTGCACATTGTAAATATGGTATTGGAACTGACCCCATAATTACTTCTGCTGTTCTTATTTTTGTTCTACCTTGTGTTATTTTTAGTACTACATTGATATTGATTACTGCATCGTTGGGTTTTTATCTTTCAAGAAAGGCATTTCACTGTACTTGTGCATATACAGCAGAAAGGTTTCTTGGGCCTGTGAGTCCATGACAAAATGGTTGCATAGAACAGCCATACTAGTCCGTAGGACATCTAACTTATTGTGGTGTGAATGAATGGGTGAGCTCTTTTCTTGTTGTTTCTTGAGAAACACATCGACAATGACAAGGACTTAGACCACAACCATCTTTTTACTGGTGTAATCCTTGTGTAACCCTTCGCCAGGGAGCCAGAACTAGGGGGTGGAGGGGTCAAGGGTTAGAGGTTGAGGGTCGGAGGCTGTGGTGTGGGTGGTGGTGGTTTTGGGGATGCTGGGGATCGATTGGATGGTCTGGGACAGACAGACACACAGATCATCCCTATTAATTTACTGAGGCTAATCGCAGTAGATTCTCTTTGACAAGAGAGATTACAAACACAGATTGGGGCTGGACAATGGGGATTTGGCTGTCATGCAATGTCTTCACATTGCAGGGAGGACAAAAGGCTGAATCAGACAAGAGGAATGTGTGTGTGTGTGTGTGTGTGTGTGTGTGCGTGCGTGCGTGCGTGCGTACGTGCCAGGCGTCCATCCATGTGTGTGTATGTGTACCACCTTTTGGACAGCGTGCTGACGGGGAGTACAGGGGGGGTCGGGGACCCTCAGAGCACAAAGCTCAGGCATCCCACGGGTCTGCTATGACACTAGACAGTGATCAACATGTGCATTGACCATTGTGAAGGCCCATAATGGGACCAGAGGGCTGTGTTTACTTTTAAAAGGGCCTATTTGAAATGGAAGATGTTCACCAGGGGTAAAGAAAAGAGGTGGGCGGGCCGCGGGGGGTGTTAAGGGAACCTCTGACAGTGCAGGACAAGACAAGACAGAGKCTTGTTGTACGGCTATCAGCAACACTCAAGTCGATGGTACTTGTGGGAGTTTATCATTAGGCCTTAGGAGTATGTCCTTTTCCTATATGGCCAGGTTTATGATTGTGAAGTGGCCCACACTTAAGGATTCACACTTTTCAGCTGGAATAAGAGTGGCTGTTTTTCTGTCGTACATTACTGTACCTGCATGTTCTCTGAAAATAACATACATTTTAGAGAGGAGATATTTTTCTGAAGATGAGACCTATTTTCAAAGTGCTGGTCTTAACTTAAGACATTTTAACTCTTGAGAGAATTTTTCGGGCATTGTCCTCTCAGGGAATAACATGTCTGAAATGCAGACAGACAGACAGACAGACAGACAGACAGACAGACAGACAGACAGACAGACAGACAGACAGACAGACAGACAGACAGACAGACAGACAGACAGGTACGTTCTGTCTGTGAGAAAGAGAGGAATTAGGTCTCAAGCCACCAACCGCATGGAAAGCTCATAACTCAATGAGACAGGCCTGGCCATAGTGGTTTCTATGATATAGATGACTTTCACAGAGACAAAATTATCACATGCCAAAAGAAGCATATATAGTGCGAATATACTATATTGAATGAGCTGGAAGGTTCCAGAGGGCTTGCGTTGGTGGTCTAATTAATGCTACATTACATTTACAGACCTCATATAATAGGACCTAGTTATGATTCAGAGGTTGTCATGATAGTCAGCCTCAGACTCACCCACAAAGCCACTCTAGACACTCTTTCACCCCCCCCCCCCTCCCCGACCATCTCACGTTGGATGCTTTTTAGTACTTTCTTTAAAGCCACAGTCGGTAAGATCTCTATTAATTTAAATTAATTCAATAAAAGTACCCCATTGATTTAGAAGAATATGGCTTATAAATACCTTCAAGTGGCAATCAGCAGTTGGAACAATAACAAAGTGCACTGCCCAGCCCTGTTTTAGTTCAAAGCTAAGGGACACAGCTATGGATTCAAGGACTGGCCAATCCATGATATCAAAAATATAGTTTTAATCATGTTTTGAAGTTATATAGTATTCATTTACATTTACTTTGTGTACAAACATTGGAGTGAAACGAATTCATAGTTTGGGTTCTGATTGGGTACAACAGTTAAACTAAGCTCATGCGGCATTTATGGGTACATTGCGTTAATGCAGAAGTCCAAAAATGGATGAAGCAACTGCAGATTGCCCCTTTAATGAGGTGTTTAAACAACCTATTATTCCATTGCTTATGTTTTGGTTGGCAGCCCACACATTCATGGGATGCATATATTGCAGAGTGTGGCTTTAATGCTCATGGAGAACTGACTTGGATGAAGTCTGTGCAATCAACCTGAATCGCCATGCAGCGGAGCAGAATTAAGAGGTATGATCAGACTCTGCAGGGAGCAGTTCCTGAATGGTGAGGGGCCATAGAGGGAGGTACCCTACTTCCTACTTATTGCAATCACATGACTTAATAGACATACTTTGATTCGAGCACGATTGTCAGGCAGACCAATGGAGAACAGGCTGGGARGGCAACCATGTTGGATCTGCAAAATTATTACCATGAATGATAATAATGCAAAACGGTGCTAATAGTGGCATAAGGCGGGATATGTTATATCCCTCATTTAATTTGATGATGGATTCTGTGTCTAGACTCTAGAGTGAGACTCTCTGTGTATCAGTTCAGGGTTCTATGTTCCATCCCCTCTGTGTAGATCCATTCATCTACCCTTKATTTGTTTTCTCCTCCTTTCTTCTCCTCTTATCCCTCTCTTTCATATCAACTGACTGTGGGCCATATGAGACGTTTGATAGTAGTTTCCACGCAACATCTWGAACAAGTCTGTGAAAGCAAAACTGCCGGGCTTGTTTTTTTCCCCTGTCCACGCTTTAGAGGCTGTATTTCCCTGCCTGCCACCCGGGACCACCAAAGTTGTGAGCTGTTTGAAAACAGTTCCTCAAATCAATTACAATCTCTCACCCAGTCTGAATGAATATCCCTGTACTCATCAGTGAGGAGTTTCTCTCGCTGTCTGACATCTACTATGGAAAGCACATACGAGTTGTTTTATTTGTGTGTGTGTGTGTGTGTGTGTGTGTGTGTGTGTGTGTGTGTGTGTGTGTGT
>NC_036844.1:5134579-5165651 GCF_002910315.2 Salvelinus sp. IW2-2015 | reverse complement strand
AGAGAGGTAAGGAAGTGAGAGATGGGGAGGGGAGACAGCAGAAAGAGAAGAAGTGGGGAGGTGGAAGGGAGCGCTGGGAGCGCTGGGGTTGGACACGCATCATAAACAAGCAGGAGAGTGTGGATTTGAAACCATCCGCAAAAACGGTAGACTGGAGACCAGCTCGACATCAAACGCTGTGCAATTGGAAAATAGCTAAATATTTTACGATAGAACGCCGCTGAACATGGTGTCATGCCAGGTTTGACGCATTGGGTTAATTTGCTGCTCCCTTCACCTCCTGGTGGTCGCGGGGTCAAGCTGAACTCAGAATGAGGCAGCCAAAATCATGTCACTCTGGGGAGGCAGGTCAGGGGTCAACGCTGAGAGTCCCAGTATGTAGGCCAAAACAAGGACCATATGTGAACGGATACACATTTTAAACAAATATAACTCCAGATTTTCCACCCCTTCTCCCTGCGGCCCTCTCACTCCCCACCCTCCACCCCCCACATGTCGACCCACCACAGATATTCTGCTCTAATTCAATAAAGTCATAAATACCTCTGTAATGGTAAATTGACATATGTTGMCAGCGTGCCCTAGTCAATTCACAGTGGCAGAAGTTTTCCCGGAGGGAAAATATTACCACAAACACAGGATTATTTTTACAAAATAACCCTTCTTCCAAAATCTCCCGTGTTTACTTTTCTCCTCAATCCCAATTTCTGTTAATTTGAAATGTAGTACTGACTATTGTATTTACCCATAGGGAGGGATGGAAACYGCATGGGAAGTTAGTCATGTGACTGATGCTGTTGAAAGTTGCTATAGGCTAGATAAGCAGGACTCTCAAAGCGTTTAAACTACTGTGAAACCTAATTCTCACTARATCCCAATAGCGATTTCATGAGTTGTTAACTGATTATTCCAGTTTTTGATAGCCTAATAAAGAATAACTGTGTGGGCTTTCAACGACAGTTCTTTGAGTACATTGTTGTTATTGTTTTAAAATACCTATCTAAATTGATATACGGTACATGGATCTAGTGTTATTGATGTATACAATTTGCTTTATTGCTATTGATTCGACTGAGAAGCGTTCGTGACTCAATTTCTAAGAGTGACTCTCTAAGGTCTAAGAGGGCACACAGGTGTCAGCATGTCACCTCAATTGACATCCCAATTATCCAATCAGTGATTATAGTGCAGGTGGCCTTAAAGGGTGACTAGCTTTAAGAGTGCTATGTTCAACGTGTTCTTCTGTTCAGAACTCATATTATTGATTCAGTCTGGCTTTAAGTCTCACTTTAATGCTGATCAACCGTGGGATTCATTTGGAAATGTACTTTAAAAGAATTGCAGTTAATAAAAGTGTCAACATTTGATGGTTGGGAGTTTGAGGCCAGTCTTACATCATGCTGTTCGGTTCGAAACCCTACATATATTTAGATTTAGTGGGGATCTTGATGCTGGGGGGAAAGAAGTGAGAGCAGACTCAACTCCTGTCCTCACCTTTCTGGTGATTTACTGACACACACTCAGTTAATAGAGGTCTTAATACACAGTTTATTGCACGCTGATACACAGAGGATTGTGTGTGTGTGTGTGCGTGTGTGTGTGTCAAATCGAATCAAATTGTATTTGTCACATGTGCTGAATACAACAGGAGTAGCCCTTACCGTGAAATGCTTAGTTACAAGCCCTTAACCAACAATGCAGTTTTAAGAAAATAAGAGTTAAGAAAATATGTAATAAATAAACGAAAGTTTAAAAAAAAACTATTTACAGGGTGTGTGTGCGTGCGTGTGCGTGCGTATGAATTTAATCACCTAAATTCCCAGTCAGACATATTCTGACYAGACCGCAGTCTTGCCAGATAGCTGACAGAGTCATCGAGAAACTTGTTAGTCCCCTAAAACAGTTCCCTGWAGTTCACATACCTTACAGCCACACAGATAGCATCTGTTTAAATATTCAATCGAGCGAGTTCAGCCTATTTTTATGAACTTTTGAWACATGATCATTTTGGGTCATTCTTACACAGGAAAAATCTGTCATATATAGCAAAAGGTATATGTAAAACATATGAACAGACGTTTTGTCAAATGTATCTAATGTATTTGACATAACCAAAGAAAAGGGTAATARACTGAATGAAATAAGCGTAATGCCATTAACTCTTCAAAACATACAYCAACATAATATACATGTACATACAGTATTTGCCACACTTCACATACAAATAAAAGTGGAAACTCATCAATGAACTCCTAATAACTAACAAAACTGTGGATGCACGTACACGTTGTAGGATCTTAATTTGAATCACCCTGTTGCAGGAGAACTTTCGTGCGATGCAGGACATTTTTAACTAGTAGTGTAATTGAGTTTTAAGAAGGCTTCTGAAGCTTGTAATTTCCACTTCCACGTTTCAGGCTTGATTTTCCTTTCCGAAAAATATATCAGCGCCTATAAAAATGTCCATTAATTATAATCCACATAATAATTCACATTTCCAGCTGCTGCAGGACTATTTTCCTGCTGTAACAAACTGGCTCAAATTAAGATCCTACATCTGTACCATAAACATACATTACATGTTTGCTATACAGTACATGTGAACAAATTACATTGACCCTTAGACCAACATATGCAGTATGTAACACATATATAACCCTACTCAATAACATATCAGTCTACCTCGGCCTCTGCTCTGCGGAGTAGATGAGTAAAACACCTGCTCCTAGAGACTGAGCTAGGGACCGAGTCTGAATACCAAATGAGACCCTATTCTCTATATAGTACACTACTTTTAACCAGAGCCCTATGGCAAAAGTWATTCAKTAAAAAGGGAATAGGGTGTCATTTGGGATGCAYCTTGAGTCTGATTTTGGCTRATCCTCAGGCAGTAAAAGATGTGACGAGGAGCACTCTAAGAGGGTCCAGGGAGAAGTGCTGCCTCCTGCCTCCCAGGCAAGGGTTTTCTCAGGGCTCACTGCCTGAGTCAATGAGAGAGAAAATAAGCAGACTACTGCTGATGGGTTTGCCACACTACAGCACCACCCCTGGATAACCAGGGTAGAGTACATTCATCTCAAAAGTCCCGCTGTACTGTCATACTCCAGCTCGCCCACAACCGATGTGAAATTCACTATGTGAGGATTAGGTAAATAAGTGTGTGTATGAGTGTGTGTGCACACTTTGGTCTGAGAGTAGTATGTACATGTGTTAGGGACAGATTGCGTGTATGTGTGTGTGTGTCTATGGTCTATAGCCCAGCACCATATGAAAAATCCTATGTAAATGGCTTATTATGCTGAGCAGGCCTGCAAATAATTTCCTGTGGACTGACTATTTATCAGATCCCCTTGAGCTTTACTGTCGGATGCTCCTCGTACAACAGTTTGGAAAGTGCGTGTGTGTGTGTGTTTGTAGTCTATGTGTTTGAGTATTTGCACGTGTGTCTTTGGGTGTGTGTATGAGTTTTTGTTTGTGCGTAGGTCTGTGTGCATGTCTACCGGTATGTGTGTGTWTGCATGTGTGTGTGTACAATACTCTCTCCATCCATACACAGACCCAGACTTGCTCGCTGGGTGGCGACACTCCTGGCAAACAGACTGAAAACTGCAAAAGACAAAAGCTGGAACAACAGGAAGATAATTCGGGTTTGATTGTTTTCACGTGTTCTTCATAAACAACAAAGTTTTCCTGTGCCTCCAGCGTGTTTTCCTGCAAACATGGAATCCATTTGTCCCCCAGTCACCCATACCCTTTAGTTACGCTGAGTTAGGTAACACGTTGCGCACACGCGCGCGCGCCACGCACGCACGCACGCACGCACGCACGCACGCCGCACGCACGCACGCACGCACGCACGACGCACGCACGCACACACACACACACACACACACACACACACACACACACCACACACACACACACACACACACACACACACACACAACACACACACAACACACACACACCACACACACACACACCACACACACACAGAGATGAGAGAGGAGCTGGCTCCAGAACTCTGGCCCTAGCCCACCACTGTGACTGTGGTGGTTATCTTTGATATAGAGTCAGGAGCTTATTTCCAAAAGAGCCACTTTCAGCCACTAAAAATAGTCTCGAGGGACCCAAAGACTAAAATATAACTGTCAAATGTCAGATCTGCCTTAGCCTGTGACAAATCAAACACATGTAATTACTAACAATGTCATGAAGGCAACTGTGCGCCCTCTACAATGTGATTTTAATGAAATGGTGCGTGTGCAAGTGTGTGCATGTGCTTGAGTGCACAAATACATTGAAAACACATTTCGCACATACATAATGCATAGATACACACACAAAAATACACTCATCCTGTTCATATATTATTATTATTTGTTTATATCATTAGTGGTAGTATTTTTTGTATTTATTAGGATCCCCAATTAGCTGCTGCCGAGGCAGCGGCTACTCTTCCTGGGGTCCAAACAGGAAACAACACAACAAATGAAATACATAATATACATAAATATACATACATAGCACTACATTTACAATACAATGTAGCCATTCAGCAGATGCTCCCATCCAGAGCGACCCACAGCTAGTTGATTTATCTAAAGATTGSCAGGCGAGACAACCACATATCACAGTCGTATCCCAACCACGTATCACATACATAATACAGTATATAATACAATACAAAATACAATACAATATTCATAACAATGTCTGTGTCTCTTCACAATCCTCGCCTTGCTGTAAGGTGTTCTTTGATCTGACTGAGTTACCTCGGGTGGCAGAGAGTTCCATTTAGTCATGGCTCTATTTCATTATATGTGTTTCCCAGCCTCWGTTCTGGATCTGGGGACTGTGAAGAGACCTCTGGTTGCATGTCTTGTGTGATACCGATGAGTGTCCGKACTGTGTGCCAACTGCTTGAATAGACAGTTCGGTACCTTCAACACCTCGCACAAAACCCAATAGTGATGCAGTCAATCTCTCCTCAACATTGAGCCAAGAGAGATTGACATGCATGCAATTGCCATTCACCCGTGTACATCTAAGTACAATACATGCTGCTCTGTTTTGGACAAACTGCAATTTTCCTATGTCCTTCTTTGCCACACCTGACCACACAACTGGGCAGTAGTCCAGGTGCGACAGAACTAGGGCCTGTAGAAGCTGTCTGGTTGACTGAGATATCAAGAAAGCAGAGCAATGTGGTAGAAGAGTTGATGTAGAGTAATAGTTTATCAGTCATAGATTTAGTTGTGGTATACAGTGCATTTGGAAAGTATTCAGACCCCTTGGCTTTTACCACATGTTGCTACATTACAGACTTATTCWAAAAATTAAATWGGATTTTCTTGGATTTTCCCCTCATCAATCTACACACAATACCCCATAATGACAAAGCAAACACAGGTTTTTAGAAAATGTAACAAATTTATTACAAATAAAAGACGAAAAAATGACATTTACCTAAGTTTTCAGACCCTTTACTCAGTACTTTGTTGAAGCAGCTTTGGCAGCGATTACAGCCTTGAGTCTTCTTGGGTATGATGCAACAAGCTTGGRACACCTATATTGGGGAGTTTCTCCCATTCTTCTCTGCAGATCCTCTCAAGCMTTGTCAGATCAGATGGGGAGCGTTGCTGCACAGCTATTTTCTGGTATCTCCAGAGATGTTCGATSGGGTTCAAGTCTGGGCTCTGGCTGGGCCACTCAAGTACATTCAGAAACTTGTCCCGAAGCCACTCCTGAATTGTCTTGGCTGTGTGCTTAGGGTTGTTGTCCTGTTGGGAGGTACCTTCAACCCAGTGTGAGGTCCTGAGCTCTCTGCAACAGGTTTTCATCAAGGATATCTCTGTACTTTGCTCTGTTCATCTTTCCCTAGTCTCCCAGTCTCTGCTGCTGAAAATCAACCCCACAACATGATGCTGCCACCACCATGCTTCACCGTAGGGATGGTGTCAGGTTTCCTCCAGACGTGAAGCTTGGCATTCAGGTCAAAGAGTTCAATCTTGGTTTCATCAGACCAGAGAATCTTGTTTCTCAGGGTCTGAAACTCCTTTAGGTGCCTTTAGACAAACTCCAAGCGGACTGTCATGRGCCTTTTTACTGAGGAGTGGCTTRCGTCTGGCCACTCTAACATAAAGGTCTGATTGGTGGAGTGCAGAAGAGATGGTTGTCCTTAAGGAAAGGTTCTCCACAGAGGAACTCATGAGCTCTGTCGGAGTGACCCTCGGGTTCTTGGTCACCTCCCTGACCAAGGCCCTTCTCACCCGATTGCTCAGTTTGGCTGGGCGGTGGTTGGTGATTCCAAACCTCAATGCTACCCTCCCACAGATCTGTGCCTCGACACAATCCTGTCTCGGAGCTCTACAGATAATTCCTTCGACCTCATGACTTGGTTTTTGCTCTGACATGCACTGCCAACTGTGGGACCTTATATAGACAGTTGTGTGCCTTTCCAAATGTCCAATCAATTGAATTTACCACAGGTGGWCTCCAATCAAGTTGTAGAAACATCTCAAGGATATCAATGGAAACAAGGATGTACCTGAGCTCAATTTTTGAATACTTATGTAAAGGTATTTCTGTTTTTTATTTGTAATAGATTTGCTAAAATCTCAAGAAAAAAAAAACTGTTTTCGCTTGTGTGTGTAGATTGATGAGGAACATTTAAAAAAAWATATATATTTTATAATAAGGCTGTAACGTAATAAAATGTGGAAAAAGTCAAGGGGTCTGAATACTTTCTGAATGCATTGTATCTCCCATTGAGCAGGTCTTGGATTGGATATCACTATCAGATGTTTAGGATTAAAAGTTGTCTGCTTTGGGTTAGTCTCTTGTCCCCATGCACCCTCCCCCACTAGAATATAAATAACCACTAAGCCCGGGTGGTACCTTCTCATTCATCGCCTGTCGATATGGACGTTCTCAGGAGATTTGTGGTAAACGGTTCTGTGCACTTCTAGAGCCCTCTTTCATTTCAGAGTAGTTTAAACGTCTGACGTGTTCCGTAATACTTTTATAAAATGGCTCAAATGCAACAAAACTGTAAAATAATGAGCCTTGTCGACCACCCACATTTTACTGTCGGCAAAATTAATGGAAGTCACATTGAGCTGCGGTTCATACATCTACAAAGACAAAAAAAAGCCACAGTTTTCACACAGTTTTAAATTGTTTTTCGAAATWAGGAATTTGCACTCTTACTTCTGTGGGAACCATATAGGGCTATCTCAATTTGGGGGAATTTGTGGTTCAACGCTTCATGGTTCAAAAGCAGTTAGAAAGTGCTATTTTTGCAGTCATTATAACACACACACACAACTAAAGCCAAAGGAATTAGGGCTAGCCAGTAGCCTGCTGCCATCACTGTTCAGCTATTTCATTCCACTCCTTGTACAGTGGAATGTTAGCTAAAACGATTGGTAACCCAGACTAAATTAGGGGTYCATGCTTGCCAAAACCAGCAGGTAGCCTGACTCACCTGTCTTCGCAACCCCCTGGTCTTGAAATAACAGCCTGTAGTGGGATTTAAACGTCATTAATGAGATGTACAAGCCACATGAGGAATCACGCGATGGGTGTTTGCCAATAGCCTATTCGGGCTACATTAAATAGGCCCTGAGCCAAATAGAAGGTTCTGTATACCTATATGCTGTATTAGGGCCATGTTTTTTTCCTCGGGTAAAAACGAAAGATTCCTATTGGCACCTGTTAGGCTATACAACCTTTATTACAGAAGAAAGTTGGGGCTGTTATGGACTTATATAATCATGTGGGCTGCACGCATGTCACTTTAATAAAATATTTTCACTGTTCGTATTTAGATTGGACCTAAGATTTGTGAAACAACAAAACGTTTTAAAACAATAGAGTTTATAATAGCCCATAAATTCCCAAAACGTTCTGTAGAATTATAGATTGCGGAACCACTTAGCCAGGCCTATATGTTATTTACAGATCAAAGTAGAGGCGTGAATAACAAACCCGCAACGTCTACAGTAGGATACATTTATTTCGGAGTAATTCAAAATGAATTCCACTTCAAATAAGAGCGACTATGTTTCCAAACGTTGGATGCAGGAGAAAACTGTTGATTCATCGTAATACAATTGAAGACAAATGTTTTTTGAGAGAGTGAGTTGTCAGACTATAATAATTTGCAGCCATTCTATTCGTCGTGATGTTTTATTTATTTTTGTCTTCAAGTTTTGTTGGGGCACACTATGAATGGAGTTGCTTGATATTATTCAACTTGAGTGTTGCYGCTATTTTGAATGACACACTTGTTGGTAGCCCAAGTCAAATTGAGTAGTCTAAACGTGTCGAGTAGAATTAGAGTAGGCTAATTATTTATTTACGGAATGGTCCAAAACTCAATGGCCATGGTGGCYTGATCTTTATCAGTTATATCATTAACAATATGTGTAATTGAAGATAATTGGACATAATTGAACTTTCAGCCTTAAATYTTATTCAGATGTWACAGGGGTGCAATTAGGCTAACATGTGGTAGCCAACAATCAACAATATCAAAAAGGCACAGGTGAACTGTTGCAAACTTTGGTGAACTCTATCATTGATGTCTCATATAAGATACTATATTTTTATGAAAACAATTGTAGGCTATTTAGGCTATTTAGTGGATATTTTGGTAGCAATTCCTTGCTAACCATTTAATGTAAAGTCAATTTATTATTATTATTGTTATTATTAGTAGTGGTAGTATTAATACTATGATTATTATTAGGATTATTGTGATGTTGATTCTTTTGTTTTATTATTATTATCAGGCTACCACCACCAGCCAGCCATTTGTCTGAGCTGCCCCTGACGTCTGAGACCAGACTTGTCTGACCTGACCTAGAGACAGACAGAGGCTATATTGATTCCCTCAGTGTTTCCGCCCCCATGTGGTTAAGCAACACTTGCATTTAACCGACTGCGCCCCGGTCCCGTGGGAGGGCACCAACTCACTTAAGGTTCGCGGCTCGAGACAAACGCTGGTGTCTTACAGTGGGCACTTTCCAATCAGTTATTTCTCGAAAGATACGGTTATAGGTCCTAGAGGAACATAGCCAACGACGTGGAGTTTTTATTCCACTCAGGCCCTCATGTAAAATAAACAGCCACTGAGCGCCAGATCACTTCCCCAAAGCTATGGGATGGGATCAGTTACCTATACTATAGGKTAAGGAAGGAGAGCTGGGACCTGGYCAAAATAGAAAGCTCTTGGAAAATGTGTATTTCATTGAATTGTATTGAATCCAAGGSACGATTTTATTGGGTTTGATTAAATAATTATAGATAAACTGTAGAGTTTCAGTTCCAACTGGATTGTGGCCCACTGTTAGCTAAGTGATTCTAATATACCATCAGAGACAGAAAAGAGACATGCCTATATTTATCCAAAATGTAGGTTTACTTTTATTCATATACACATATTCAATTAAAAACTGTAGGGCACAAAGGAGTCTAAGGGGATTTCCACATAACACAATCATTTGAAAAGCCACTCTAGCTTCAACCTCATGTGGCTGCTAGCAAGCAGGCTAGGTGGTGCTAGGTATCAACAGCCAATTCAGTAGGGGCTGGATGCTTTAGTGAGCTTCGATTGGTCAATAGTGTCACGATATCGCAGAGTATTTAGATCAAGTTCAGCTTTCCCCAACTTTGGTCCCTCCCTGTTCACACTACCTCGTCCATGCTTGCATCGCCCAATGGTCCCCACTTCCCTTCCGTCCATTGAAAATTAATGGAGCTCCGCTGTTTCATCGCCCCCAACATGGTAAGTGGAAATACATTGTTAAGCAAGGCCCCGCAATCTCACGTTTACACTATACAAGCGGCCATCACCTAGCCACACTAGCCTCGCAAATGGTTAAGATGGCGCCGAAGAGGATGGCTGACGTTTTACATGCTCCCGACCATTTGTGCTATTTTGTTCGTTTTCTTGCTGTTGTTTGTAACTTATTTTTTTACTTATTTTGTACATAATGTTGCTGCTACCGTCTCTTATGACCGAAGATAACTTCTGGAAACTAAAACAGCGATTACTCACAATGAACTGGAAGAAGCTTTTTCCTTTAACCTGTCTAGTACTTAGGTTCCGCTAGCGGAACCCCTCGCCAACAGCCAATGAAATGTCACGTCCTGACCATAGTCGTATGTGTGTTGCTTGTTTTAGTGTTGGTCAGGACGTGAGCTGGGTGGCATTCTATGTTGTGTGTCTAGTTTGTCTGTTTCTGTGTTCAGCCTAATATGGTACTCAATCAGAGGCAGCTGTCAATCGTTGTCCCTGATTGAGAATCATATATAGGTGGCTTTTTTGTGTTGGGGATTGTGGGTGGTTGTCTTCTGTCTTTGTGTTCTGCACCAGATAGGACTGTTTTCGGTTTTCACATTTATTGTTTTGTTGTTTGTAGTGTTCACATATTCTTTATTAAATTATGTTGAACACTAGCCGCGCTGCGTTTTGGTCCTCTCCTTCATCCCAGGAAGAAAACCGTTACAGAACCACCCACCAACTCGGACCAAGCAGCGTAGCTACGGCAGCAGCGGCAGCAGCAGCAGCAGCAGCAGCGGGACCAGGAGGAATGGACTTGGGAGGATGTGTTGAACGGAAAAGGTTGTTACACATGGGAGGAGATCCTGGCTGGAAGGGATCGCCTTCCATGGGAACAGGTGGCGCAGCTAGGAGAGCGGAGGCAGCGCGAAAGGGAACCGGCGTTATGAAGGACGCGGCTAGCAAGGAAGCCCGAGAAGAAACACCAAAAATTTCTTGGGGGGGGGCTAAAGGGTAGGGTGGCAAAGTCAGGTAGGAGACCTGCGCCCACTTCCCATGCTTACCGTGGAGAGCGGAGTACGGGCAGACACCGTGTTATGCGGAAGAGCGCACGGTGTCTCCTGTACGTGTGTATAGCCCGGTCGGTACATTCCAGCTCCACGTATCGGCCGGGCTAGAGTGAGCATTGAGCCAGGTGCCATGAAGCCAGCCAGTACGCCTACACGGTCCGGTATATCCGGCGCCACCTTCCCGCCCCAGCCCAGTACCACCAGTGCCTACACCACGCACCAGGCTTCCAGTGCGTCTCCAGAGCCCGTTCCTCCTCCACGCACTCTCCATGTGGTGCGTGTCTCCAGCCCAGTGCCTCCAGTTCCGGCACCACGCACCAACCTCCTGTGCATCTCCAGAGCCCTGTACGCACTGTTCCTTCTTCCCCGCACTCGCCCTGAGGTGCGTGCCCTCAGCCCGTACCACCAGTGCCGGTACCACGCACCAGGCCTATAGTGCGCTTTGAGAATTCAGTGTGCCCTTGTCCTGCCTCCCCGCACTAGCCTTAAGGTGCGTGTCTCCAACCCAGTACTCCAGTGCCATGCACCAGGCCTACTGTGCGCCTCAGCAGGTCAGAGTCGGCCGTCTGTCCAACGCTGCCTGCACTGCCTGCCTGCCCAGCGCCGTCTGCACTGCCTGCCTGGCCCAGCGCCGTCTGCACTGCCTGCCTGCCCAGCGCCGTCTGCACTGCCTGCCTGCCCAGCGCCGTCTGCACTGCCCGTCTGCCCCGACGCCTCAGAGCCGCCCGTCTGTCCCGAGCCGTCAGAGCCGCCCGTCTGTCCCGAGCCATCAGAGCCGCCCGTCTGTCCCGAGGCGTTAGAGCCGTCGTCAGTCAGGAGCCGCTAGAGCCGTCCGTCAGTCAGGAGCCGCCAGCCAGTCAGGAGCTGCCAGAGCCGCCAGCCAGTCAGGAGCTGCCCTCCAGTCATGAGCTGCCCTCCAGTCAGTTTTCGGTTTTCACATTTATTGTTTTGTTGTTTGTAGTGTTCACAATTCTTTATTAAATTATGTTGAACACTAGCCGCGCTGCGTTTTGGTCCTCTCCTTCATCCCAGGAAGAAAACCATTACATGGAAATTGCAGTGTGCCAAATTCAATCAACAGAAATCTCATTATTCAATTTTCTCAAAACATACAAGTATTAGACACCATTTTAACCATAAAATTCTCGTTAATCCAACCACAGTGTCCGATTTCAAAAAAGCTTTTCGGCGAAAGCAGAACATATCATTATGTTAGGTCAGCAACTAGTCACAGAAAGCATACAGCGATTTTCCACAAAGAGAGGAGTCACAAAAAGCTGAAATATTGATCAAATTAACCACTAACCTTTGATATTCTTCATCAGATGACACTCTGGGACAACATGTTACACAATACATGTATGTTTTGTTCGATCAAGTTCAAATTTATATCCAAAAACCTCAGTTTACATTTGGCTTTGCCTCCAAAACATCCCGTGAATTTGCACAGAGCCACATCAAATTACACAAATACTCATAATAAACATTGATAAAAAGATACAAGTGTTATTTCACAGATTTAAAAAGATATGCTTCTCCTTAATGCAACCGCTGTGTCAGATTTAAAAAAACTTTACAGAAAAAGCAAACCATGCAATAATCTGAGTACGGCGCTCAGAAACCAACACAACCCAAGAAGATATCCGCCATGTTGGAGTCAACATAAGTCAGAAATAGCATTATAAATATTCACTTACCTTTGATGATCTTCATCAGAATGCACTCCCAGGAATCCCAGTTCCACAATAAATGTTTGATTTGTTCCATAAAGTTCATCATTTATGTCCAAATACCTCCTTTTGTTAGCACGTTTGGTAAACAAATCCAAACTCACGACACGCGTGCAAGTCCAGCGGAAAGTACGGACAAAAAGTCCAAAACGTTATATTACTGGTCGTAGAAACATGTCAAACTAAGTATAGAATCAATCTTTAGGATGTTTTTAACATAAATCTTCAATAATGTTCCAACCGGAGAATTGCTTTGTCTTCAGAAAAGCAAATGGAACAGAGCTCGCTCTCACATGAACGAGCGTCACGAGCTCAAAGCATTCTGCCAGACCTCTGATTCATTCCCCTCTCATTCGGCCCCACTTCACAGTAGAAGCATCAGACAAGGTTCTAAAGACTGTTGACATCTAGTGGAAGCCTTGGGAAGTGCAACTTGACCCATATCCCACTGTATCTTCAGTAGGGAAGGATTTCCCACTTCCTGGTTGGATTTTTTTCTCAGGTTTTTGCCTGCCATATGAGTTCTGTTATACTCACAGACATCATTCAAACAGTTTTAGAAACTTCAGAGTGTTTTCCATCCAAATCCACTAATAATATGCATATATTAGCAACTGGGACTGAGTAGCAGGCTGTTTACTCTGGGCATGCTTGTCATCCAAATGTGAAAATGCTGCCCCCTATCCATAAGAAGTTCCTTTAAAGAGTCCGACGAGAAGGATATACTGCTCTCCCGGGAACATGCCGAAATCCCCATCATTTGCATGAAGAAAAGACGGAGAAAAGACGGAGGAAAAGAGGAAGCAGATCGGGCTGCCTTCTGAGAATCCGTAGGCGAGCAAGTAAACTCCCACTACCGTTCTACTTTCTAACATGCAATTGTTAGAGGAAAAAATTGATGACCTACGATTATGATTATCCTACCAATGGGACATTAAGAAATGTAATATCTTATGTTTCACCAAGTCGTGACTGAACGACGACACGGATAATATAGAACTGGCAGGATTTTCCATGCACCGGCAGAACAGAGATGCTACGTCTGGTAAGACGAAGGGTGGGGGTGTGTGTCCTTTTGTCTATAACTGGTGCGCGATGTCTAATACTAAAGAAGTCTCGAGGTATTGCCCGCCTGAGGTAGAGTACCTTATGATAAGCTGTAGACCACCCTATATACCAAGAGAGTTCTCATCTATATTATTCATAGCCGTCTATTTACCACCACAGACCGATGCTGGCACTAAGACCGCACTCAACCAACTCTATAAGACAAAAGCAAACAATAAAATGCTCATCCAGAAGCGGCGCTCCTAGTGGCCGGGGACTTTAATGCAGGCAAACTTATATCAGTTTTACCCAATTTTTACCAGCATGTCACATGTGCATCCTGAAAAAAAAAAACTCTAGAACACCTTTACTCCACACACAGAGATGCATACAAAGCTCTCCCCCGCCCTCCATAATTCTATCCTCATGATGCCTGCTTACAAGCAAAAATGAAAGCAGGAAGTACCAGTGACTCGCTCAATACGGAAGTGGTCAGATGACGCGGATGCTAAGCTACAGGACTGTTTCCTAGCAAAGACTGGAATATATTCTGGGATTCATCCAATGGCATTGAAGAGTATACAACCTCAGTCATCGGCTTCATCAATAAGCGCACTGGCGACGACGTCCCCACAGTGACTGTACGTCCAATCCCAGCCAGAAGCCATGGATTACAGGCAACATCCACATCGAGCTAAAGGCTAGAGCTGCCGTTGCACACTAATCCGGACGCTTATAAGAAATCCTGCTATGCCCTCAGACGAACCATCAAACAAGCAAAGCGTCAATACAGGATTAAGATTGAGTCCTCCTAAACTGGCTCTGATGCTCATCGGATGTGGCAGGGCTTGAAAACTATTACGGACTACAAAGGGAAACCCAGACGTGAGCTGCTCAGTGATGCGAGCCTACCAGACGAGCTAAATGCCTTTTATGCTCGCTTCAAGGCAAGCAACACTGAAGCATGCACGAGAGCACCAGCTGTTCTAGATTTGTAAGACGCTCTGGATAAGAGCGTCTGCTAAATGACTTAAATGTAAATGACTGTGTGATGACGCTCTTGGTAGACAATGAGAGTAAGACCTTTAAACAGGTCAACATTCACAAAGCCGATGGATGGATTACCAGGATATGTACTCAAATCATGTGCTGACAAACTGGCAAGTGTCTTCACTGACATGTTCAACCTCTCCCTGACTGAGTCTGTAATACCTACATGTTTCAAGCAGACCACCATAGGTTACCTTTGCTTCCTTGGGCACAGGGACTATCTAAATTATTACCGCCCCATAGCACTTACGTCGGTAGCCATGAAGTGCTTTGAAAAGCTGGTCATAACTCACATCAACAGCATCCTCCCGGATACCCTAGACCCACTCCAATTCGCATACCACCCCAACAGATCCACAGATAACGCAATCTCAATCGCACTCCACACTGCCCTTTCCCACCTGGACAAAAGGAACACCTTTGTGAGAATGCTGTTCATTGACTACAGCTCAGCGTTCAACACCATACTGCCCACGAAGCTCATCACTAAGCTAAGGACTCTGGGACTAAACGCCTCCCTCTGCAACTGATTCCTGGACTTCCTGACGGGCCGCCCTCCAGGTGGTAACTGTAGGCAACAACACGTCTGCCACAATGATCCTCAACACTGCGGCCCCTCAGGGGTGTGTAGGTAGTCCCCTCCTGTTACTGCCCTGTATCACCCCGACTGTGTTGCCGAAACCCGGACTCCAACACCACCATTAAGTTTGCTGATGGCACAACAGTGTATGCCTGATCACCGGACAATGATGAGACAGGCTATAGGCGAGGCAGAGAAACTGGCAGTTTGGTGCCAGACCACACCTCTTCCCTCAAGCGTGAGCAAAGAACAAGAGCTGATCGTGGACTACAGAAAAGGGGCAGGCAAACAGGCCCCCATTAACATTAACGTAGCTGTAGTGGAGCGGTTTGAGAGCTTCAAGTTCCTTGTGTCCACGTATCACCAACAAACTATCAGGTCCAAACATAAAAGATCGTCATAAAGAGGGCACGACAAAACCTTTCCCCTCAGGAGACTGAAAATGATTGGCATTGGATCCGCCAGATCCTTCAAAAAGTTTCTACAGCTGCACATCGAAGCATCGCTGACCGGTTGCACACCGCCTGTACGCGTTACAAGGTAGTTCCGGCCCGATAACATCCACTGGTCAAGGTCCTGGCAATCCAGGACCATATACAGTGCCGGGCAAAAAAAGTATTTAGGTCAGCCACCAATTGTGCAAGTTCTCCCACTTTAAAAAGATGAAAGAGGCCTGTAATTTTCATCATAGGGTACACTTCCAACTTGACAGAACAAAATGAGAAAAAAAGATCCAGAAAGATCACATTTGTAGGATTTTTAATGAATTTATTTGCAAATTATGTGACAAATAAGTTATTGGTCACTACAAACAAGCAAGATTTCTTGTCTCTCACAGACCTGTAACTTCTTCCTTTAAGAGCTCCTCTCTCCTCCACTGGTTACCTGTATTTAATGGCCACCTGTTTTGAACTTGGTTTATCAGTGATGAAAAGACACTGTCCAACACTTCAAACAGTCACACTTCAAACTCCACTGATGGCCAAGACCAAAAGAGCTGTCAAAGCACCAGAAACAAAATTGTAGACCTGCACCAGTTGGAAGACTGAATCTGCAATAGGTAAGCACTTGGTTTGAAGAAATCACTCTTGGACACATTATTAGGAAATGAAGACATTACAGACCCACTGATAATCTCCCTTATCTGGGGCTCCACGCAAGATCTCACCCCGTGGGGTTCAAACATGATCACGAAGAACGGTGAGCAAAAATCCAGAACCACAGGGGGAAACTAGTGAATGACCTGCCAGAGAGCTGGGACCATTACAAAGCCTACCATCAGATACCACTAGCCCGCCAGGGACTCATTCCTGCAGTGCAGACGGTGTCCCCCTGTTAAGCCCAGTACATGTCCCAGCCCTTCTGAAGTTTGCTAGAGAGCATTTGGATGTCCAGAAGAAGATTGGGAGAATGTATATGGTTCAGATGAACCAAAATAGAACTTTTGGTTAAAAACTCAACCGTCGTGTTTGGAGGACTAAACGAATGCTGAGTTGCATCCAAGAACACCTATACCTACTGTGAAGAACACTGGGGGTGAACATCATTGCTTTGGGGCTGTTTTTCTGCAAAGGGACCAGGACGACTGTCCGGTAAAGGAAAGAGATGAATTGCGGGGCCTGTATCGGTGAGATTTTCAGTGAAAAACCTTCCTTCCATCGGAGCAATGCATTGAAGATGAAACGTGGCTGGTCTTTCAGCATACAATGATCCCAAACCACCGGCCGGGCAAACGAATGAGTGGCTTCGTTAAGAAGCATTTCAAGGTCCTGGAGTGGCCAGCAGTCTCCAAGCTCAACCCCATAGAAAAAACTTGAGAGGAGTTTGAAAGTCGTGTTGCCCAGCAACGCCCCAAAACATCACGCTCTAGAGGAGATTCTGCATGGAGGAATGGGCCAAAATACCAGCGAAACCAGTGTGTTGAAAACGTGTGAAGATTAAGAAAACGTTTGACCTCAGTAATTGCCACAAAGTATATAAACAAAGTATGAGATTAAACTTATTATTGACAAATACTTATTTCCACCATGAATTTTGCAAATTAAATTCATAAAAAATCCTACAATGTGATATTCTGGAATTTTTAATTTCTTCATTTTGGTCTGTCTAGTTGAGTTACCTATGATGGAAATTATCAGGCCCTCTCTCTCTTTTTAAGTGGAGGAACTTGCACAATTTGTTGTGACTTAAATTACTTTTTTGCCCCACTATAATAGGCTGTGTTATGAGGAGCCATTTAAAATTGTCAGGTGACTCGTACCCTAGTCATAGTCAATAAGCTCCTGTCTTACTGACTGAAAAAAACGACAGTACCGCGAGGCCACATTCTAGACCAAAAGGCTCCTAGCCAGCTATCTACTCCGACCATAACTGTAACTTGCATGAAGTATATTCTAACAATTAAATGAAAATGGCACAACAAGTACACTTGACCCCCACCCCACCCTCCATTTGTTTTGTAACACTGCTCTACTCCTGTGTTATCACCTATGCACAGTCACTACCCCCTGGATAAGCTCGTTATTGGGGGGTGATACTTTTATTGTTTTTTATTTAGATTAAAATTTTGGTAAATATTTTCTTAACTCTTCTTGGAACTGCATTTTGGTTAAGCTTGCTAGAGTAAGCATTCACGGTAAAGTTTACACTTGTGTGATTCGGAGCATGTGACAAATAAAGATTTGATGTGGTGCTAGACAATCTAGGCATAGCAACTATGTACGTATCAACGCCATTGTCAGCATCTCTAGTAGGGTTGGCAGCTATGCGGGCTTCGTATTGGTCACTCCGAGGATTTAAAAAAAAGTCAGCTTCCCAAACTTTTGAGTCCTGCCTCTGTTCAGTCCGTCCCCACGCTAGCCGTTGCCCAATGGTCCCCGCCCACTCCGCCTTACTCTCATTTCCTTCCATTGAATGCAGGGGCGCAACTTTCACTGGGGATGGGGGACATGCCCTCCCACTCTCCACATTTTGAAATGCATATTTTGGCCCCTCAGTTTATCATGGAATGTGGATACCAAAACAAGGCACCAGTTGCTTAGGACCTGCGGATGTCTCGAGCGGCGGAGGCTGTGTGAATGTAATCAAGCTGGATACAAAAACTATAAAAACAAACCAAATGATTGTTCCCCCCTACTTCTAAAAACCAAGAGGTATTGCCCTTATTGATTAATGCGATGAACAAGGAAAGAATTCCACAAACATAACTTTTAACAAGTGCATAACCTGTTAAATTGAAAGCATTCCAAGGTGAACTACCTCTGAAGCTGGTGAGAGAAATGCCAAGAGTGTGCAAAGCTGTCATCAAGGCAAAGGGTGGCTACTTTGAAGAATCTCAAATCTAAAACATATTTTTATTTGTTTAACACTTTTTTGCTTAGTATATGATTCCATTTGTGTTATTTCATAGTTTTTATGTCTTCACTGTTATTCTACAATGTAGAGAAAGAAAAACCCTTGAGTAGGTGTGTCCAAACTTTTGACTGGTACTGTATATCCCTAGATATTTCATGGTAAACGCAGAGACGGAAGAGGAAGGAGGTTTTTTTAGTTTTCAATGGAAGTCAATGAACTAAGTAGACTAGACCCAGTGTCACGATCGTCATTATGAACGGACCAAGGTGAAGCGTGGTAGGCATACATTTTCCTTTAATAAATGAACACCGAACACCGAACAAAAACAACAAACTACCAAATGAAACGTGAAGCTAATAATAGTGCTGACATGCAACTATCCATAGACAAGATCCCACAAAGCACAAAGGGGAAATGGCTGCCTAAATATGATCCCCAATCAGAGACAACGATAAACAGCTGCCTCTGATTGGGAACATAACAGGCCAACATAGACACACAAACACATAGATGACCCACCCTAGTCACACGCCTACCCACTCCGCTCGCAGATACGTCTTCCTCCATGGCGGCTCTGGTGCGGGGATCGTCGCCGGAAGCTCCGGACCGTGGATCGTCGCCAGAGGAACCGGACCGTGGGTCGTCGCCGGATATTCCGGACCGTGGATCGCCGCCGAGGGCTCCGGGCCACGGATCATCGCCGGAGGAACCAGACCATGAATCGTCGCCAGAGGCTCCGGACCGTGGATCGTCACCGGGGACTCCGGACCGTGGATCGTCGCCGGAGGAACCGGACCGTAGATCGTCGCCGGAGGCTCTGGACCACGAATCGTCGCCGGAGGCACCGGACCGTAGATCGTCGCCGGAGGCTCTGGACCGCGAATCGTCGCCGGAGGCTCTGGACCGCGGACCGTCACCGGAGGCTCTGGACCACGGACCGTCGCCGGAGGCTCAGGACCGCGGACCGTCTCAGGAGGTTTCCTGACAGCGGACCGTCTCAGGAGGTTCCGGACCGCGGACCGTCGTAGGAGGTTCCGGGCCCTGGACCGTCGTAGGAGGTTCCGGGCCCTGGACCGTCGTAGGAGGTTCCGGACCGCGTACCGTCTCAGGAGGTTTCGGACCGCGGACCGTCGCAGGAGGTTCCGGACCGCAGATCGTCGCCGGGGACTCCGGACCGTGGATCGTCGCCGAAGGAACCGGACCGTAGATCGTCGCCGGAGCCTCTGGACCACGAATTGTCGCCGGAGGTTCTGGACCGCGAAACGTCGCCGGAAGCTCTGGACCGGGACCTGTCGCCGGAAGCTCTCGACTGGGACACGTCGATACGATACCTCGATTCCCTCATCTTTCTCACCATTAGGATTGATGGTCTACGGGAATGCAGGAGTGAGATGAGGTCTGACCTGGGTCACACTCGTTRATCCTCTATGGCTCGCTCACCTCCGAGGGAATCCGGAAGTCCCAAAAGACTGTTTTTCCCGAGAGGATCTGAAGCAACCCAAGCTCCCTTGAGAATAATTGACGACGGGTGAGTCGGATACACCGGAACCTATGCAACTGGGAAGAGCTAGATTATTGCGTTCACATAGGCTAAGCTCCAACAGTTGTCTGTATAGTGGTGCTGCGGGGCATTTCATAGCTACCTACCCTGTGAAGAGACCTAAATCATTAGTAGGTACAAGTGCACTGGTGAGCCAGACTGGGAATCCTCAAATTCCTATTACCCGTACCCCTTTTGCTGTTATCCTGCTGTGGGGAGACCAGTCAAAGTCTCTTCGGGTGCTCATACGCTCTGGGGCTGATGAGAGTTTCATGGACACTACCCTGGTATCGGAACTAGGTATTCCCACTCAACTCCTCTCCGTTCCCATGGATGCCAGAGCACTGGACGGCCATTCCATTGGTAGAGTCACGCACAGGACAGTTCCCATTAATCTGCAGATATCTGGTAATCACAGTGAGTCAATACAGCTTCTCCTCATTGAGTCTCCTCACATCCCTGTTGTTTTGGGATTTTCTTGGCTCCAGAAGCACATATTGACTGGAACATGGGTTCAATCCTGGGTTGGAGCCCGTTCTGCCATTCACACTGCCTAAAGTTGGCGCAGCCTTCCCTGGAACGTCTGCCTCCTGGGTTAAGTACGGCCTCGGATCTCTTTGCTGTTCCCGTAGAGTATCATGARCTCCGGGAGGTGTTCAGTAAYGCTCGTGCTACCTCCCTTCCTCCACATCGTCCTTACGATTGTGCTATTGACCTCCTCCCGGGCACCACACCTCCTCGAGGCCGGCTATATTCCCTGTCTGGCCCTGAGACCAAGGCCATGGAGGAGAACATTGAGAACTCTCTGGCTGCTGGGAGCATTCTCCCTTCTGCCTCTCCTGCCGACCCATGGTTCTTCTTTGTGGGACGAATCGGTACCCGCTACCACTCCTCTCCTTGGCTTTCGAACCTCTCCAGGGAGCAACCATCTTTTCTAAACTGGGCCTCCAGAATGCCTACCACCTTGTTCGGATACGCGAAGGAGACGAGTGGAAGGCGGTTTTCAACACAGCAAGTGTACATGAGTACCTGGTCATGCCGTTTGGACTCACTAATGGTCCTGCTGTCTTCCAGGCCCTGGTCAACAATGTGCTCCGTGACATGTTGAATCAGTTTGTTTTTGTCTACCTTGATGACATCCTGGTTTTCTCCCGTTCTGCCCAGGAACACATTCTCCATGTTCGACAAGTCCTTCAGCGCCTCCTGGAGAACCAGTTGTTTGTAAAAGCGGCGAAGTGCAAGTTCTACTGCTCCACAATCTCTTTTCTGGGATACATCATCACTGAAGGGAATGTTCAGATGGATCCGGAAAAAAAGCGAGAGCGGTGGGGGATTGGCCCCAATCCAGGGTGCAACTACAATGGTTTCTGGGGATTGCTCATTTTTACCACCGTTTCATTCGGGGCTACAGCAAGCTGGCGGGTCCCCACTCTGCACTTACCTCTCCCAAAGTACCGTTCACATGGTCCCCAGCAGTGAATAAGGCTTTTGTGGATCTGAAGCAGCGACTCGCCCCATCCTCATCCATCCGGATCCGAACCTTCAGTTTGTGGTAGTGGTTGACGCTTCCGACATGGGAGTAGGGGCCATCCTTTCCCAGCGATCCATCCAGGACCAAAAGCTTCATCCCCGTGCCTTCATGTCCCATTGTCTCAACTCGGCGGTGAGGAACTATAAGGGCACAGGGCGAATCCCAGATGCAGACACGGGAGGCAGACGGTTCGAGTCTCTGATATTTATTAGTATCCAAGGAGCAGGCAAGAGAATGGTCGTGGACAGGCAAAAAGATCATAACAAAGTCAGAGTCCAGGAGGTACAGAGTGGCAGGCAGGCACTATGGTCAGGCAGGCGGGTTCAGAGTCAGGGCAGGCAAGGGTCAAAACCGGGAGGACTAGCAAAAGTGAGAATAGAAAAAGCAGGAGCACGGGAAAAACACGCTGGTTGACTTGACAAAACAAGACGAACTTGCACAGAGACAGGAAACACAGGGATAAATACACCGGGGAAAATAAGCGACACCTGAAGGGGGTGGAGACAATCACAAGGACAGGTGACACAGATCAGGGCGTGGCATATACACTGAACAAAATATAGACACACATGCAACAATTTCTAAGCTTTTACTGAGTTACAGTTCATATGAGGAAATCAGTCAATTAAATTGTCAAGGGTGTGTACGGGAGGCGAAGTCAGGTGGCAGAAGCGCAGAGTGTCGTGAACAGGCGCACTTTAATTCCGTTCACAAAAATACAGCACATAAAAACAATAACGTGCAAAAACACGGAACATGCAAAAGTAAAGCGCCCGAAAATAATCCACATCACAAACAAACAATTACCACACAAAGACATGGAGGGGAAACAGAGGACTAAATACATGCAGTAATTATGGAATGAAAACCAGGTGTGTAATGGAACAAGACAAAACAATGGAATATGAGAAATGGAGCGGTGATGGCTAGAAAGCCGGGTGACGTCGATCGCCGAACGCCGCCCGACCAAGGAGAGGAGCCTACTTCGGTGGAAGTCGTGACAAAAACACATTAATTAGGCCTCTAATCTATGGATTTCACATGGCTGGGAATACAGATATGCATATGTTGGTCCACAGATTTTTTATAAATAAAGTAGGGGTGTGGATCAGAAAACCAATCAGTATCTGGTGTGACCACTATTTGCCTCATGCAGCGGGACATTCCTTTGCATATAGTTCATCAGGCTGGTTGATTGTGGCCTGTGGAAGGTTGTTCCACTCCTCTTCAATGCTGTGCGAAGTTGCTGGGTAATGGCTGGAATTGGAACTCGCTGTCGTGCATGTCAATCCAGAACATCCCAAACATGCTCAATGGGTGACATGTCTGGTGAGTATGTAGGCCATGGAAGAACGGGGACATTTTCAGCTTCCAGAAATTGTGTACAGATCCTTGCGACATGGGGCCGTGCATTATCATGCTGAAACATGAGGTGATGGCGGTGGATGAATGGCACGACAATGGGCCTCAGGCTCTCGTCATGGTATCTCTATGCAATCAAATTGCCATCGATAAAATGCAATTGTGTTTGTTGTCCGTAGCTTATGCCTGCCCATACCATTCGTGAACTTTGCTTGCGCAGTGTTATAAGCAGCGCACTCCGGCTCTGCGCATCATGACTTCGTACCCAGTGCTGGGCAGTCGTTTACAAGCATTTCGCTACAACCCCAATAACATCTGCTAAACATGTGTATGTGACCAATACAATTAGATTTGATGGGGCACTCTGTTCACAATGTTGACATCAGCAAACCGCTCACCCACACGACGCCATACACACGGTCTTCCATCTGRCCGGTACAGTTGAAACCGGGATTCATCCATGAAGAGCACATTTCTCCAGCTTGCCAGTGGCATTTGCAAGTTGGTTATGACACCGAACTGCAGTCAGGTCAAGACCCTGGTAAGGACGACGAGCACGCAGATGAGCTTCCTGAGACGGTTTSTGACAGTTTGTGCAGAAATTAATCGCTTGTGCAAACATACAGWTTCGTCAGCTGTCCGGGTGGCTGGTCTCAGACGATCCCGCAGGTGAAGAAGCCGGATGTGGATGTCCTGGGCTGGCGTYGTTACACATGGTCCGCGGTTGTGAGGCTGGTTGGATGTACTGCCAAATTCTATAAAAGGACGTTGGAGGCGGCTTATGTTAGAGAAATGAACATTCAATTATCTGGCAACAGCTCTGATGGACATTCCTTCAMTCAGCATGCCAACTGCACGCACCCTCAAACTTGAGACAACATTTATGAGATCTTTTATTTCAGCTCATGAAACATGGGACAAACACTTGACATGTTACGTTTATATTTTCGTTCAGTATACCTATGGCTCTGGCAGCAAATAGAAAAACGTATCAGCAACGTACACAGCTGGTGGAATAATAATGGCTATTATGTAGTWACAMTCCCTCTATTAGCATATAAATTACTTCCAAACCAGAGAAAMACATTTTATGTCYTGGGAACCCCCCTACCATATCAGAAGCTGTTACAGAAGGCTGAYGCAGTGGCCAGACACCAGTCCCGCTTCAGAGTAATGGAGGMCACTTGAATCAGGTTGGTCACATTTGATCTGGTCAATGGTCAAAATACTATCTGTCCTGGAATTCACCTAACCACCATTGATAATGTAATCGGTGKTGTGTGTATGTGTGTATTGTATGTTGTAAGGAGGTGACATCTCCACTGTGCCAATGCACTATTCCTGGGCCCGAGTGAGTAATGCCAACCAGTCAGTGCCATGCTGGCACGTGTCCCTTGTGAATTAGTTGTCAATCAGGATCTCTGATTGGCTATGTTCAACAGTGTATTTACTGTTGGCTTCCATGACTGTATGGTGACAGTCTTTCTCTCTCWTCCTCCCTCTGTGATCTAGGAGCTGGGTCGGATATAGGAGCRGTATTTGGGCTCCTTCATGACCAGTATCTGTGATGAGAGGAGCCTGGAGATGATCTACACTGCCATGCCCATCAGACGTTGGCAAACACCTCAGAAGGGACAAATGGTKATTTCTAATAAGACCGTACATCACAAGTGTTTAGTAATATCACCTTTTCAGTATTCTTCAAACATGTCAGGGAACTCCTGTCTTATACGGGACACCATACCGGAAGGTATAATATTTGCACATTGTTAAATTAGCAGAACACTGCTTCTACAGTATTACATGGAATTGTTACACTTGAAAGTTAATCGACACACTTTGTTTAGAATATCTACAAAAGTTCAGCAATTGCACTCTTCTCATATTACTCTGTAGGCTACTGACCGATTCAAAGCTTCCTCCTGGAGGAAGCTTTGAATRGGTCAGTAGCCTACAGAGTGGTATGAGAAGAGTGCCATCCTCCTGTATTTAACATCTACCTGTAGTTATTGAACTCTACCTGCTGGACCCATAGGTTGAGGCAAACTCTGTCATATACAGGATGGAGTGCCACCTGACTGCACCTGTCCGTAACCTGTAATACATTACATAGATGGAAGGGACTTAATCACCCACTGGAGACTTGAAGACAGAACCTCACCCAGAGAGCTGTGCATGTTAATGTATATGGTTAGACACCCAAACCCTTAGATTTGGCCAAATAGACAAATAGAATGCCATTCTAGTTCTGGATATACAGCTGAAGTTGTACTCTACACACAACTTATTTGTATTTGCTAGGTAAGTGTATGCATACTGTCTTTATAAGCACATCAATATGATATTTACAGCATAACATTTTTTGTCTTTGTGATACGAACACACACATCGATTTCTTGTTGATAAATGTATCTACNCACACATCGATTTCTTGTTGATAAATGTATCTACGGTCAAGCTGGGCGATGTTTGTGCAATGTCCACATGAAGTCTACACCAGTTGTAGGGATATTAGTACTTCTGGGATTTGTCCCGGGAAAGATCAAACAGAGGACATAAGGAGAAACGAGACGAGACAAAACTAGCCAGTTATAGAATATTGTGTTAGGACAGCTGAGCTGATTCAAGACCGGACATTCAATTCACAGTTGKTACAATTTTCACGGTAACGTGTATTTACATGATGTGATGAAACGGTGAAACTAAGTTGCAAGCTACTTTCGTAGCAAGGTGTTGTAGAACAAATGTCTCATGAAACACATTATAGACACTGGCTCTTGCTATCTTGCCACAACTTATTTGAAAGATAAATATCAGCTGGATAGGACAACCAGCTACAGCTATCACCCAGCTATGCTTTGAACGTCATGCCCACCAGATCCAGGAATATCCCAGAGAACAGGAGGGTAGCCCCTGTCTTCTCCCCGTCTGAGACCGACACCTGGCTGTCTAACTGGCTCAGAGGACGGATGGATCCGATAGAGATAGGTACCACCTTCAGAGAGTGATCGTCAAAGGTGCCAGTAACATTAGCGGCAGTTACTGCCGTGTCTCCTCTGCCGGTGTTGTCGGCTGAGACTGAGGCTGCTGGCCCGTCGTGCTCTTCCAGAAGTGGAGAACTCCAGTCCGGTTTGTCACCTCACTCCTGTGTTTGTGCTTTTAGTTGGAGCCATGCCTCCTGTCACTGTGGGTATTGATAAACTGTCTGAATTTCAACATTTCCACCACTAGCCCCCAGCGTGCCCCTACCCCATAGTCACTCCTGCAGATATGAAATGATCAGATGTACATTTCCATCAAGCCTATCAAAAGGCAAGTTGAAGCTATTACCATAATGCTTAAACCTATCCAAAACGTTCAGCTCTACAGAAGTGCCTAAATGGTAGAACTAAGGGGTAGGGGCAGATTTGACATTCAAGAACATCCAAGAAGTGTCCATCTATTACAACACTGGCTAACCCACTGGCTAACTCAGAGAGCAGGTTGTTYATTAATATACACAGGGCTTTTGTTTCTCAAGGGTTTGTTTTCCCACATGGGGGTTGGTTCCTGTGTCCGTTCACACGTTTAACCCCTCAGAACCGTGTCAGGTGAGGATAGACATGTGCAGAGCAGARAGAAATGTCTCCTGACCATTCYTGACTCAACATTTTCATATTGTAAAGAATTTCTCACTGTCCATAGTACCGGCCTATTTGGACAGATTCAGTGACCTGAATCATTTACTAAGTACTCCTAACCACACAGGATTTGTTATACCCGGCCAAACATTAATAACAACATGCGGATACAGTAGGCTGTATTGGAGCTTCATGATGCTTGATCAAAACTTGTTTACTTTAAGGTCATGACCTCACATAGCTGCTGCTGTGCTTGTTGTGGAAGTTGATGTCTTAACCACGCAGTTCATCTATTCGGACTACAACTCATYTTTCATTGACAGAGATAAAAGCAAACCCATTCAACAGGTTTGGAATCAATATTTTAGTCAGTTGTTACACATCTCATTACCCAAAGGAGAACTACAACGCATGGAGAGTTCAAGAGAGGAGAGTTGTGTTTGAACACACAGGACTGTTCGAGGTCTAACCCAGCTAGCACARAACATTCTGAGAACCATATATTTCTTAGAGCTTGGWAAGCGCGTTCTTGTCCTATGGTTATTTTGCATACAACCTTCCCACAACTTTCTGGGAATGGTGCAAGACAGTTGCTTGGCTATGAAACATTCTCAGAACATTTAAGGAACTTGACAACAAAAAATTAATCTTGGTATTTCATTACTTTAACAGAACGTTTCCTAAAAGTTTAAACATGGTTACATTGAATTTCAATTTTGGTAATGTTCTAGGAACGTTCTCCAACTGGTTTGACATTGGGCATGTTCTCAAATAGTTCAGAGAACGTTAAGAACCAATGTTCTTCTGTAGGAATTTCAGTACTTCAGTATAACGTTTCCTACAGGTTTCCTCGTGGTTCTATTTAAAGTCGTGTTCTCAAATTGTTCTGAGAACATAAAGAATATATTCCAGAAAAGCCAAAGGAAAGCCTTAGTAATGTTCAGAGAACGTTCTAAGAAAGTTATTTAAAAACATATACACTACCGTTTAAAAGTTTGGGGTCACTTAGAAATGTCCTTGTTTTTGAAAGAAAAGCACATTTTTTGTCCATTAAAATTATGTGTTCATGTCCAGATGCTGTCCTGTTTCATGTCTGTTTATTCATTAAATGTTCACTCCCTGTACTTGCTTCTCGTCTCCAACTGTCTGTCCTCACAACRTCTGTTCTCAGAATGTCTTTTAAACGTTCTGTTTTACCGGTCAGGAAACGTATGGCTTCATTCTCACATCCAATGTGAAACCAAAAACAGAAGTTCCCACAACTTCCAAGGAATCAAGTGTGCTAGCTGGGAAGACAGAGGAGGGGAGAGAAGGAGAGGGAGGAAGAAGAAGTAGAAGAAGAAAGGGTTTTTGCCTTCCTGCACGCACAGACCATGGAACACGAGCTGCAATCCACCTTGTCAAATATAATTTCACATGATCGCATCTCCAATCGCACTGTTATACATAACTTATCACCATCAGCCCAATATTGCAATTGTTGAACAATCAGTGTAGCATGGTAAGTGCAGGGGATTTAAAAACGCAGGCATCACGCAAGACATGGCATCGGGAAGTGGGTAACGAGCTGAGCGTTGGGTAAAAACCAGCGCAACACGCATCTGCCTGCTACAGCAAAATAGCAGCCTAACTTGTAAGATACAGAAAGTCTCCTAACCACTTAACCCAAGACGATTTCTTAGGCACTCAGTAGCACATTAGATGACTTGAGTTGGCCTAAGATCTAGGTCTTACACAATCTCTAGTCGTCCCATATCTCACACAACACACACACACACACACAACAACACACACACACCACCACACACACAAACACACACACACACACAACCACACACCACACACAACACACACACACACACACACACACACACACACACACACACACACATCAACAGCATTGTTTTATAGGTACCACTATGTTAATGTAGCATGTTTTATCAACCTGAACAAGCATATGGATTTGGTCACGGCAACAGTGCCAAATGGGTGTCTTCAAATACGGTTTTGTGAATATTCTTGAGACATACTCTTGAAACTGATGTCAGCAACTTGTCGGTCGATGGTTTGTGTGTTGTCTCTTTTTAAACCGTTGTTCTGGTAGATCAAGTCAGAGGCACAATATGTCAGTGCAACCACCCACAGTCACACTAATTAATATTCTACATTCGACTGAAATAGCTCTGATCTAATGGCGTCATACTGTTTCAACCCTTCAATAGATTTGAACAACGCGTCTATTCTATTAGGGATTCTTGCGACTGAAAAAACATTCCAGAAAAATAGCCCATTCAACTTGAGGTAAATACGCGTGATGTCTTATTTCAGGCTTCCCCCAAAATGACCAAGAAAAAGGACTCTGTGTTTCATAAATGTCCTTCAATTATTTTTGTATTATTTATTTTCTCACCGGAGAAAGCATCCAAACAAACAAAACATGTAGCCCCTCTGTCTCTGTACATGAAGCCCATCTATGCTGGCTGGTCAAAAATAGTATGACATTGTTGCAAGCATTTGGCCTCCCTTTATACAAAAATGATCAAATAATAGCCAATCAGTTTTGAGTTAACTGAGTGAGCTCAACTGTGAATGGTTCTGGCGCACCAAAAAAAAAGTGTCAAGGGAAGCCAGTTTGGATTTGGCTTCACAGCAATCACATCACATTAGAAGCCAAAAGTAATTTACAGAAAACTTGAATTGTTGCATCTCGTTGTGTCGTTGTCCTCCGGTGGCAAGATAGCTAGCTAAATCAGCCTTTTCCTAAAAAAGCCATGGACGGCGATAGGGATTTGGATTTGTGGCTTTCGCAACAGCTAATTGGGATCCTAATAAAAAATATTTAGATTTTATTGGCAAGAATGCATTTCTTCACTTCGCTAAAAGCTTCCCAAAATCAAGTAAATAATTGTCAAATGATCACCCCCAAAGGAACATCAATGTGAAACTAAAAGTGCTCAAGGACACTTGASGTAGAGTACACATTCATTCTTTGAGAATTTGAACAACCTCGTGGTCAACTCACTATATGTGTATTTGTGCCAACCCTCAGTGGAAGTGTTGTATCAGTTTAAGTGTTTGATGGTTAAGCCAATGCAAGTAAAGCACCTCKTTTGACACTGTCTGTTATGCAAATTTGGTAAGAGAATGTAATGAGCTACGCTGTATTGTAAAAGTCACAATAACRTATTGGCAAAATGTTGCCAGTAACCCAGAGCAGGGTTTCCCAAACTCGGTCCTTATTCTAGTTGTGGCTTTCAGTTAGCTCTTTTTGGTCTCCAATTAGAGGGAATGTCATCCCAGTTAATGTGCTCTATTCATAAATATGAAGCTTTTACACTGTAAGTTACTGTGCATTTTACAATAAACCCACTTGTAACTAGTTGACAGTAAGTTATGTAAGGGATAATCAAAGAGGAWCTATGAATTCTCTGGAAAACAATAGCGCATCGTGGAACATACCTTTCTGCTAGAAATGTGTTTATTTGCAGGTGGAAATGTGTTAATCATCCACTAAWGTAGTTAGKAAGTTTACTAGATACTGTAGCTACAGTTTAGCTAACCAAACCATCAGTCCAAGCTTGCTATTATGAAAATCMAATTCAACAATGCCAATGTTTTCAATWTGACTTTTGCTTTCAAAAGCAGCTCAAAATAACATGTAAGAATTAACTATAGCCATTTTATTCTACCGTGCTGATATGCCATGCATTATAAGGGAATAAAGAACGCTKTAGAATGCCCTTCAATCAGAAACAATTATTCAACAATGCCATGGTATAATGAAAATTAAACATTAACTTCCTGTGAATCAGCTGCCCTTAATCTACTGGAAAATGCACAGTAACCTATTAAAAGTGCAGCTCTTGCGTGTCAAGTTCTTACAAAGAGTGCAGAACTGACTATGTCAAAAGTGGTGCCCAACCAGGACTGTTGCGGTGACCTTATTACCGCCACACCACACACGACGGTCCACGAGTCATGAAGGCAGTCAAATTCCACGTGACATTTAGTCACAGTAGTTAGGCTACTCCAAGCTCTGATGCTGCTGATGGTCATTAGTAGCCTACAAATTGCTAACTACCTGTAATCAGGACTACTATTGTCCCTCAACACTCCGACATCAATGCAAATATAATCAAAAATCTAACTAAACACTTCATGAGAGCCCATGAGCTCATGTTGCACAACATTTCTATAGGCTAATGCAATTGTGTGAGAAAACAGAGTGTGGCCTCTATTAAAAAGAGGAGCGATCACATCAGTTTTCTATAGGCTAGCCCTACTATATTTCTTTCTCAACTTTCCTATATCAAGCAAAAACTTCTCTTTACAACTGGAGTATAGCCTACCTGGCTGGCATGAAATGAACACGGGAAAAAAGTGTCCTCCATTTCGCTA
>NC_036844.1:5114821-5134165 GCF_002910315.2 Salvelinus sp. IW2-2015 | reverse complement strand
AAATGGAAGAAAGTTCAAGATGAACGGTAATCACCCTCGGTCTGGGGCTCATGCAAGATTTCACGTCGTGGGGCCTTCAATGATTCATGAGGAAGTGAAAGGGATCAGCCCCAGAACTACACGGCAGGACCTGGTCAGATGACCTGGAAGAAAGCTGGGACCGACAGTCCGAAAAGAAAACCATTACTAACACCTATGCCGTCATGGATTAAAATAGCTGCAGCAGCACGCAAGGTCCCCCTGCTCAAGCCAAGCGCGTGTCCAGGCCGTCTGAAGTTTGGCAATGACCATGGCTGGATGATCCCAGAGGAGAGAATGGGAGAAGGTCATGGTGGTCGATGAGACAAAAAATATATCAGTCTTTTAGCGTCAAACAATCCACCTCGCCGTGTTTTGAGAAGAAAGATGGATGAAGTAAACCCCAAGAACACGCCATCCCAACCGTGAAGCTAATGGGATGGTGGAACGTATCATTACTTTCCCGCGAATGCCTTTTTCTGCGCAAAAGGGGACAGGACGAATCGCACGATTGAGGGGAGGATGGAGGGGGCATGTATCGGTATCGCGAGATCTTGGCCAACAGTAAGAGCATTGAAGATGGGTCGTGGCTGGGTCTTCCAGCATGACAACGACCCGAAACACACAGCCAGGGCAACGAAGGAGTGGCTCCGTAAGAAGCATCTCAAGGTCCTGGAGTGGCCTAGCCAGGTTTTCTTTGAGACTGTGGTCCCAGCTCTTTTTTTATTWAATTTTTATTTCTTTTTCTTTTTCTTAATTTTGTTTGGTTTTTAACCTTATGGTCCACTTAGGAGTAACAAGTCACAGTAAAACATGAACATTTTTAACCATACATTTTTTTACATTTTTTGGTATACAATCTACATTAACAATCTAAATGGACCAAAAAGAGACAATCAAAAAAACTGTCAATGGCAATGTGAGAAAATTATGGTAACTAGTCTGGCCCTAATTCAGGTAAAAAAAAATTTTTTCCAGACACCCCTCCACACACACACAGGCTGTGCTGGCTCACAGAAAGAGTGGGTCATCGTCATTTTGGTCAAGGCTCTCTATGGCAGGTTCAGCAACTGAGGGAGCTGACTTAAATGAGTAAGCAGCTGATGTGCCAAAAAGCTGTAAAACATTATCAGGCAGCTGGTGCTCATAGCAAGCCTCACCAGACAGCTTCAGTCCATATCGAATGTACAGGATGGAGTTAAGGGTCTGCAAGGACATCCGATTTCTAAGTTCGCTTTTTACCACACTCATCTGGCTGAATACTCTCTCGACTTCAGCATTCGAGTGTGGCAAGGACAACACAGACACAGCAGCCATGGCAAYTTCTTGAAACGGGTTGATATCAGCTGCATCCCTGAACTTCCAAATCTCACTCCAGAAGCCCAGTGTTGTCTCATTCCATTTACTAAGATGGATGGCACGCCATTGCTGGACAATCTTGTCTATCTCTGCAGAAGAGTAGCCAAGGAGCTTGGCTATTTTTTCTATTTCTCCAGGGCTCTTATTGTGCTTTAGAGTTTCCTCCACATTGAAAACTGATATGTACTGCAATGCTTCACCCTCAACTCATTAGTGAGGGAGATGGTTGAAGGCTACACACCGCTTTCGGACATTGTTTTCATCCTCAGGCGCAAGGTGGAGCTCAGCTGCCTTTGACTCAAAAAGGTAACCAAGGTACGGTTTGGGACTGATGTATCCATCTATTGGCCCTTTGAGTACATCAACATTTGCCAGTGGATTCAGTACCCTGCTGCTCACAGACTTGATCAGGCTAACCAAGCTGTCAAGTAGCTTAAGAGGATCTACTTGCTCTCCCTCAAAAGCCTTGATGGCCAACTGTACCTCACCCAGCACTGACTTCAAAAAAGTCAGATACAATATGTTTTGAAGATCACTGTACATGGAGTATAAAACCTCAGCCATGTAGCAGTGTTCACTGGACTTGGTGACTGCGAAATGCAGCCTAAGCTCCTCCCACTGGTCCAAAATGCGTGAAACCGCYGGTTCAATGGAGAGCCAACGTGTGGCACACACCTTGGTTATCTGTAAAGGTTTCTCCCCACAGTTGATGGTCTCATATACGGCCTTGTAGGCCTCCCTGCGCTTTGGAAATACTGAAAACCAGTTATAAGTCTCTCGTACCAAGTACTCCACCCTACGGGGGATGGTGTCATTGCAAGCATGACTTACAGCAAGCTGCATAGAGTGGCACACACAGCGAATAAGAACCAGATATTTGAGGCCATACTCCTCCTTTAGCACTTGATGGACCCCATTGTTAATCCCCGTCATAACAGAGGCGTTGTCGGTCCCTATCCCCAGGAGTTTCTCTTTTTTAAGACAACACTTCTCGAGGAAAGCCACAACAGCACGTGCTATAGATTTGGCATCTCCTCCCTCCAACTCAACAAGCCCCAGAAATGTTGATACAATTGCCTGCTTGGTGTCACTAAAGTACCTTATCACAACCCCCACGTACTTAGAAACACTTACATCTGTGGACTCATCAAGGAGGAGACTGAAACGCTGGTCACCCACATCTGCAACCAACTTTTTCAGAAAGTATGGTGCTAGAACACCATTAATCATTTCTGTGCACTTTGTCCTGTGCATTATGAAGTGGGTAGCAGCAGTGGAGTCTGAGAAAGCAGCTCTACATGCTTCTCCAATGTGATCACATGCCAGCATGGAACAGTGTTCAGTGATAGCTAATGCCATGGTGGCCTCAGCCTTTTCAATTTTTTTAACCATAAATGGCAGCTTGTTTTGGGTGGAACTGTTATAAGGCTTTGCCTTTTGAGGTGTCATGTGTTTTTTTACATCACTAAGTTTGGCGTAGAAATCAGCCTTACAACACAGGCAGTATGCCCGTGTATCATCTCCAATAAACAACTTCAACCAGCCTTTGAATTCAGGGTTTGATTCCCACTCCTTTCTCTATTTTTGAGTGTACAGTTTAGACTGAGACATGATGAGCTAGCCAGCTAGATGTTTAGCTTATGTCACAGAGAGGCAAACACACAGTGGATAAGGTGAGTAAGTGACTGAGGCTGTGTGAGTCAAATGCAGTGATTTATTTTTGTGCAGTGATTTATTTTAGTCAAAGAACATTTTACATTTACATCACGCCCTGAATGTAAGCCAGGGCAGGATCAGCCAGCGGCGGCTTCCCGCATGCGCGATTCATTTGCAGTCTGGAAGCGGAGGGGTGAACATCTCCTGCTCTGACTGCAGCTGGGAGGGACTGCTGCACGAGGACTGGGCCACCTGTGAGTGCTTTGGGACAGGGGTGGGGCCCACGGCAGCACCCACTGCTCGTTGAGAAGAGTAAGAACGATACGTACACCAGAAAAAGTCGCTAGATTTGTCACTAGTCYATTTTTTMGAAATGTGTTGCTAGAGGGGTCTGAATATTCACTAAATACAGCGACAAAGTCGATAAGTTGGCAACACTGCTTCCAATATCGTCAATATGCACCTTGGAATTAGATAAGGACACGCGCAGCTGCGTCCCGGATGTGTCTTCAACCACCAATTTCAACCACTAGCCCCTAGCTTATTGTGAAGGTGTAGGCTATATTACATGGATTTATTAGACTTTTTAAYAAGTTCATGTTCCAAGGGCTTCCACACTGGCTTGTGTGGAAGCCAGGAGACGCTAAATATGTTTATGATAATTCATGTCAATAACTGTGAGACCAACCGTTATTAGCTTGACAGTCACCGGCTGARAAAATTTCTTGACCACCACAGCCCTATGCTCAAACTTAATCAACTTAACGATAAAATRAATTAAACTAATACAACATTTCTACTGACGGTTGGGACAAATACAACATATTTTAGACCATGCCCACAAATATGTTAATGAGCCCCGACAGCACATTGGCCACACATACATTTCAAAGTGCAGTAATGATTMTTCCTTATGCTGAAATTCGTAACCAAGTGGGAAGTGGAAATTTAGCATAMACGACTGGGAAAAATCCACTTGAACGYCCCCCAACTAGTAATTACTAGTAGGAAACGCGTCAATCATCCCTGAGGTCCAACTTCTCCCACATGCTGACCTCTGACGTCACCTACTAAGGAAATTACCTTTGAAAATAGCACTTTCAGCAGTTAAACATAAGAACAAAACACTATTTATAAAATGCAAACTCTTAATATTGTTTTTGAACTCTATAATATTTTTTTTGTTTGAAGGCTGTACTTTTAGTTTATGATTGATGCAGCTTGTTGGCGATTACCCACTTAGCGTTTCCCAATGATTTCAAAGCAATTTAATGCATCTAAATGGTGTTTACATCTTCACACATGGTTACGAACTATTTAATATATTTTGTAGAAGAATGTACCATTATATTACACTGAACAAAKATATAAACACWACATGTAAAGTGTTGGTCCAAAGTTTCATGAGCTGAAATGAAAGGTCCCAGATGCACAAAAAGCTTATTTCTCTTAAATGTTGTGCACAAATTTGTTTACATCCCTGTTAGCCAAGATAATCCATCCACCTGACAGGTGTGGCATGTCAAGAAGCTGATTAAACAGCATGATAATTACACAGGTGCACCTTGTGCTGGGGWCAATAAAAAGCCACTCTAAAATGTGCAGTTTTGTGACACAACACAATGCCACAGATGTCTCAAGTTTTGAAAGAGCATGCAATTGGCATGCTGACTGCAGGAATGGCCACCAGACCTGTTGCCAGAGAATTGAATGTTAATTTCTCTACCATAAGCCACCTCCAACGTCATTTTATAGAATTTGACAGTACATACAACTGGCCCCACAACCGCAGACCACGTGTACCACTCCAGCCCAGGACCTCCACACCCGGCTTCTTCACCTGCGGGATCGTCTGAGACCTGGTTGCACGTCTGAGACCAGGGGTGCAACCACCCATGGCTGCACCCCTGCTCAGTCATGTGAAATCCATAGATTAAGGCCTAATTTATTTATTTCAGTTGACTGATTTCCTTATATGAACTGTAACTCAGTAAAATCGTTGATATTGTTGCATGTTGCGTACATTTTTTTGTTCAGTATATAATACCTCTCTGCACATAACTAAAGTAGCAGTGCAGTGCTCTTTTGCTATCAGTTATTCTGACTATTCTCTCATTGTGGATTTAATTGACTCATTTCAGCAATTTCCGGGTTTTCTGTATAGTTGTCTAATGTTGCTGGGGTATATTATTCTGCTTTAATGTTACTGCTGAATCACTATGATACATATAATCGTTTTTCTTCAGTGTATTTTTAACAAACCTGAGATTTACTTTGAAGTCCAAAGTGTAAGAATACAGGTGAAATCTGTTACAGACACAGACATGGTGGCATAGCAGGAAGATTGGAATGCTTTGAAACAAGAGGTTGTGAGTTCAAATCCCAGGTAAGGCCATGTTAAATAACAATTACTGTATAAATATACAATGTGGTCAGGTGTGTCAAATATAGTTTGTTAAAAGCCCTGTGTGCATATCAAAATGACACATTTCTGTTCACAGGGCATTACCTGTGAAAGTTTGCGATCACATGTGAAAATCCACTTGTGAAACTTTATTTAACATATCATCACATGTGAAGTGTTTCAAATTATTTCACATATTCAAAACATGTGGAAATGGCACATGTGTTTTTCCATAAGGGGTGACAGTTAAGTGTAAAATATGCGACCATAAATTAAAACATATTTCTACTAGAATTGCCTTCAGCTTGTGTTTTTCATTTTCCAGCCTAATAAACATTATGCAAAAAAAATGCATTTTCGCCTACCTTAACTTTTAAATTAAGTCCATTCGTCTGTCCTTATATCAATGACTGCTTCCATCAAATAATTCTATATTGCGTGTGATGCATCTGAAAACGAATCCTCCGTCTTTTTCAGCAAAGGGAGGCTATACAACAACTCTAAGAATGTAGCTGCTGTTAGCTCAGTTTACACCGTAGCTAATCTCTTTTCTAAACAATATTACGTTTCTCCGATGTGCTAAATTGTAAACAATTCTAGCTGTTAGGTCACTAGCCTATTTTTTGTTTTCTGTCAGCAAAACCTGTCATTTAGATAGGTTCACAWTTCGTTTCATAAAGCTGCCTAAATGTTGGTTTTTGTTTATGGACAATATTCKTTTGATGCGTTGGTTTTATCAAGACAGAATTCCGTTGTGATAGGAGTCTTTTCGTTGCCGTTTTGAATTYCATTTATCAGACATTTCGATAGTTTAAATATGGGCATTTCGTTAGAAATCTTGTAAATATTATTTATGCATCATTTATTTATAATCATGTTTCCCAAGCAAGCACATAGAGAGAACGTTTGCTAAGTGCGTCTTTAGACCATGTGTCAATACTGATAAGATCGAAAGAAAAGCAACGCTACTCTCGGATCAGCCTTCTCCACTCAAAATTGCACCCACCTGATGTTCCAGGTGTAAATCAGCCCCTGTTTAGGAGAGGAACAATGAAAAAACGCAGTGGAACTGGCTTSAATATCCATAGTTGAGTTTGAGGGACCTATAGATACCTTATTACCACCTATGGCTGCAAATATTGAGGCAGCTCATTATGCTTTTTTAAGAGCAACATTAAACAAAATGCTCTGGGAAACAGATCGGCTACTAACAATATTTTTATTTWATTTAAAGTCAGTTAAGAACAAATTATTATTTACAATGACGGTCAAACCTAGACAACCATGGGCCAATTGTGCACCACACTATGGGACTCACAATCACAGCCAGATGTGTTGAAGCCTGGATTTGAACCAGGGACTGCACTGAGATGCAGTGCCTTAGACCGCTGCGCCACTCAGGAGCCCTCAATAGCATAAGATGGTTCTCATGATGATCTTAGCACTATGATGGCTCTGGGAAACTAGGCCCAGAGCGACTTCTCGCCATTCAAACTTCTACTATACTCTTAGTTAAAACAATTGCTCAAAATAAGTGACTAAAATATATTGTTATTCCTGAGCTATAGACTACTCCTTCAGTACAAGAGCTATTCGGAATAGAGAGAGGAGAGGGGGAAGAGATAGAGGCCAGTGGAGCTGTATGCCAGCGGAGTTGAGTGAATTGTACAAGACGGAACAGTGAAGAGAGAGATGTGTTAATTAGAAATGTGGGTAGGCTAATTCATATATTAATCTAGACATATTTACAAATGTGGTGTCAGCAATCAGCCACACTAAAATGGCTAATGTGGTTGWGCATTTCATCTTCATCATATGCCTCGTGTCTCATAGCTGTCTCTCTATCCCCTTCAAACTTTCCTTGTCAATTCATTTGATAGGCTACATTGTTTTAGCATTATCCTATAGGCCTAGGTTTTTAATAGCCTACGTTTTTGGGAAAGGATAAATATGATTTGCTGTTGTGTGTTTGAGATGCGCTGGGGCCCATGATTGATTGGTCCTTTTAACTGGTGTGCATGTGAGCTCTCTAATTCTCTCAATGTTCATTCAGAAAGTTTCCTAAAGTAAATTCAGTCATTTCTGTTGTTGCATTGTGATGAGACTGTCGCGTTATCAATTTGACCGAGCGCTCCCACACCCCGAGATGCACAAAACATACAAGTCGCCTTTCCCAATTAGTTACAACATGCCACCACATGCCACTSTATTCTGAATTACATTTATTTTGCGACCACAGTTGGTTAAATAYGTTTTTGCCCTGGGCCCCATKATTTGTTACTCCGGACCAAATAAATGGCTCTGTTCTGGTGTATATTTGAACATTGTTAATGCTTTGCTCATTGGTAAGATTYGGGAGGTAAGGCATTAAATAGGCCATAGTGGCAAAATAATTACAATTTAGCATTAACACTGGAGTGATACATGTGCAGATGATGATGTGCAAGTAGAGATACTGGGGTGCAAAAGAGCAAAAAAAATAACAATATGGGGATGAGGTAGTTGGGTGGGCTATTTACAGATGGGCTGTGAACAGGTGCAGTGATCGGTAAGCTGATCTGACAGCTGATGCTTATAGTTAGTGAGGGAGATATGTCTCCAGCTTGTGACTTTTGCAATTCGTTCCAGTCATTGGCAGCAGAGAACTGGAAGGAAAGGTGGCCAAAAGAGGTGTTGGCTTTGGGGATGACCAGTGAAATATACCTGCTGGAGCACGTGCTACGGGTGGGTGTTGCTATGGTGACCAGTGAGCTGAGATAAGGTGGGGCTTTACCTAGCAAAGAGACTTATAGATGACCTGGAGCCAGTGGGTTTGGCGACGGATATGTAGCYAGGGCCAGCCAACGAGAGCYTACAGGTRGCAGTGGTGGGTAGTATATGGGGCTTTAGTGACAAAACAGATGGCACTGTGATAGACTACATCCAATTTGCTGAGTGGAGTGTTGGAGGCTATTTTGTAAATGACATCACCGAAGTCAAGGATCGGTAGGATAGTCAGTTTTACAAGGGCAGCATGAGTGAAGGAGGCTTTGTTGCGAAATAGGAAGCCGATTCTAGATTTAATTTTGGATTGGAGATGCTTAATGTGAGTCTGGAAGGAGAGTTTACAGTCTAACCAGACACCTATGTATTTGTCGTCGTCGAATATATTCTAAATCAGAAACCGTCCAGAGTAGTGATGCTAGTCGGGCGGCGGTGCGGGCAGCTTTTGGTTGAAGAGCATGCATTTAGTTTTACTAGCATTTAAGAGCAGTTGGAGCCATGGAAGAGTGTTTGTATGGCATTGAAGCTCATTTGGAGGTTTGTTAACACAGTGACCAAAGAAGGGCCAGATGTATACCGAATGGATCGTCTGCATAGAGGTGGATCAGAGAAATCAACCAGCAGCAAATGCGACATCATTGATATATAGAGAGAAGAGAGTCGGCCGAGAATTGAACCCCGGTAAGTGTGCACCCGCGCACCTAAGTGACTGCCAGAGGCCCGGACAACAGGCCCTCCGATTTGACAACACTGAACTCTATCTGAGAAAGTAGTTGGTGAACCAGGTGAGGCAGTCATTTGAGAAACCAAGGCTATTGAGTCTGCCGATAAGAATGTGGTGATTTGACTGTTGAAAGCCTTGGCCAGGTCAATGGAATACGGCTGCACAGTTCTGTCTTTTATCGATGCCGGTTATGATATCGTTTAGGACCTTTGAGCGTGGCTGAGGTGCACCCATGACCAGCTCGGAAACCAGATTGCATAGCGGATAAGGTACGGTGGGATTCGAAATGGTCGGTGATCTGTTTGTTAACTTGGCTTTCGAAGACTTTAGAAAGACAGGGCAGGATGGATATAGGTTGTGTAACAGTTTGGGTCTAGAGTGTCTCCCCCTTTGAAGAGGGGATGACCGTGGCAGCTTTCCAATCTTTAGTGATCTCAGACGATACGAAAGAGAGGTTGAACAGGCTTAGTAATAAGGGTTGCAACAATTGCGGCGGATAATTTTAGAAAGAGAGGGTCCAGATTGTCTAGCCCAGCTGATTTGTAGGGGTCCAGATTTTGCAGCTCTTTCAGTACATCAGCTATCTGGATTTGGGCGAAGGAGAAGCGGGGGGGGGGGGGGGGGCTTGGGCAGATTGCTTCGGGGGGTGCAGAGCGTGTGACCGGGGGTAGGAGTAGCCAGGTGAAGGCCTATGTGGTGCATTGGCATGCACAGAAACCTGTTGGTGGAAGATTTGTTTCATATACAGTACATAAATTAAGGCATCAAATAGAGTGGAGGAAAGAGGAATGAAATCTCAGCCCTGCTTCCGGCAGTCTTTCCAGCTTCAGTTTGAAGTGATTGTTGTTAGCTGTGTTGTTGGCTAGCTCCTCTGAACAACAGTGTCCTGGTGAGAGAGCACATTTTCTATTCCAGGCAAAATCGCTCTTCATTAGCTCATTGTTATGGATGTCACAAAATAAATGTCTCTAGAAAACAGCTTAAACAAATGCAAATGCAGCTACTTTGTTGTTATTCTGGCTGCACTGTTTGACGTGACTAAGTTAGCCGTAGTTGGCTACCTAGCAAGCAAGGGATAAGAACGTTGCCAGCTAGTATGGGCTATACTTGGCCTTGTCTCAGGATGGTAAGTTGGTGGTTGAAGTTTTCCCTCTAGTGGTGTGGTGGCTGTGCTTTGGCAAAGTGGGTGGGGGTTATATCCTGCCTGTTTGGCCCTGTCCAGGGTATCGTCGGATGGGGCCACAGTGTCACCCGACCCTTCCTGTCTCAGCCTCCAGTATTTATGCTGCAATAGTTTATGTGTCGGGGGGCTAGGGTCAGTCTGTTATATCTGGAGTATTTCTCCTGTCTTATCCGGTGTCGCAGTGTGAATTTAAGTATGCTCTCTCTAATTCTCTCTTGCTTTTTTCTCTCCCTTTCCCTCTTTTTTCCCTCTCTCGGAGGACCTGAGCCCTAGACCATGCCTCAGAACTACCTGGCCTGATGACTCCTTGCTGTCCCCAGTCCACCTGGTCGTGCTGCTGCTCCAGTTTCAACTGTTCTGCCTGCGGCTATGGAACCCTGACCTGTTCACCGGACGTGCTACCTGTCCCAGAGGTGCTGTTTTCAACTCTCTAGAGACAGCAGGAGCTGTAGAGATACTCTTAATGATCGGCCATGAAAAGCCAACCGACATTTACTCCTGAGGTGCTGTCCTGTTGCACCCTCTACAACCACTGTGATTATTATTATTTGACCTGCTGGTCATCTATGAACATTTTAACATCTTGGCCATGTTCTGTTATAATCTCCACCCGGCACAGCCAGAAGAGGACTGGCCACCCCTCATAGCCTGGTTCCTCTCTAGGTTTCTTCCTAGGTTTTGGCCTTTCTAGGGAGTTTTTCCTAGCCACTGTGCTTCTACACCTGCATTGCTTGCTGTTTGGGGTTTTAGGCTAGGTTTCTGTACAGCACTTTGTGACATCAACTGATGTAAGAAGAGCTTTATAAATCAATTTGATTGATTGATTGATAGTATTGTCACGCCCTGGCCATAGAGAGGGTTTTAGTCTCTATTTTGGTTAGGCCAGGGTGTGATTAGGGTGGGCATTCTATGTGTTAAATGTCTTTGTTAATGGCAGGTACAGCCTTACCGAGCTTCACGTTCGTTTTTGATGTTTTATTGTTTTTTGCGACATCTAATTAATAACAGAATGTACTTTTACCACGCTGCACCTTGGTCCACTTCTTCAGACGAGCGTTACAGAACTACCCACCACCCCAAAAGACCAAGCCGGGCGTAAGTAACCATTCAGCCAGGACGGGTTGTGGCAGCTCTACGCTTGAGACCTTCCAGTGCGCCTCCACGCCCAGTGTATCCGGTGCCTGCTCCACGCACCAGGCCTCCAGTGTGTCTCTCCAGCCCGGTGAGTCCTGTGCCTGCTCCACGGACCAGGCCTCCTGTGTGTCTCCCCAGCCTGGTGAGTCCTGTGCCTGCTCCACGGGACCAGGCCTCCTGTGTGTCTCCCCAGCCTGGTGATACTGTGCCTGCTCCACGGACCAGGCCTCCTGGTGTGTCTCCCCAGCCTGGTGAGTCCTGTGCCTGCTGCACGAACGAAGCCTCCAGTGTATGATCCATGGCCCGAAGCTTCCAGTGATGATCCAGGGCACGAAGCCTCCAGTGATGATCCAGCCACAGAGCCTCCAGCGACCTCGAGTCCGGCCTCCAGTCCGGAGGCCTCCAGCGACGATCCCCAGTCCGGAGCCTCCAGCGACAATCCCCATGGTCGGAGCCTCCAGCGACGATCCCCAGTCCGGAGCCTCCAGCGACGATCCCTAGTCCGGAGCCTCCAGCGACGATCCCCAGTCCGGGGCCTGTAGCGAGGGTCCCCAGTCCGGGGCCTGCAGCGAGGGTTCCCAGTCCGGGGCCTGCAGCGAGGGTTCCCAGTCCGGGGCCTGCAGCGAGGGTTCCCAGTCCGGGGCCTGCAGCGAGGGTCCCCAGTCCGGGGTCGGCGACGAGGGTCCCCGCACCAGAGGCGCTACCAAAGTGGGGGAAGCCAGAGGTGGAGCAGGGTCTACGTCCCGCACCGGAGCCGCTGCCGTGAATAGATGCCCACCCGGACCCTCCCCTTTAGAGTCAGGTTTTACAGCTGTTTTACACGCCCTGGCCATAGAGAGGGTTTTAGTCTCTATTTTGGTTAGGCCAGGGTGTGATTAGGGTGYGCATTCTATGTGTTATATGTCTRTGTTAATGGCAGGTACAGCCTTACCGAGCTTCACGTTCGTTTTTGATGTTTATTGTTTTGTTGGCGACATCTAATTAATAAAAGAATGTTCGCTTATCATGCTGCACCTTGGTCCACTTCTTCAGACAAACGTGACAAGTATGGCAATGGAACATTTAGAACAAACGACTGGTTCGTGCCCATAGATACTGGGTTGCGTCTCAAGCAACCAAACGGATAGAATGAACGACCAGCCAGCTTGGGTAGCAACCCTAGATTTGTGTCGGGTCTAAATCTTGTGGAAGGATGAAATAATGCTTTGAAATAGTATGAATACATTTGTCAAAATAACATTTTTAATGAAAATATGTCAACCATTATTTGAATATGTTGGTAATCTGTTGTATAAAAGTGATAATGCCCTCGAAGACGGTTTTTGGAGGATATATTGGCACGGTTTGCCAGCACTCGACTTCGTCTCTGGCTGAACAACACCCGTGCCAGTATATATCCTCCAAAAACCGGCTTCTCYGGCATTATCACTTAAATATGAAGTAGCGATAGAAGCAGTAGCGGTGGGTGGGTACAATCACTGGGGAAGCTAAGCCAGAAAAAAAGAGGCATATTACAACCTGTGTTGTGATAATTGCGATGTTTACTTTATAACCTGTTAGTTCATATTCTTTGCCACCGTGATATATAGGCCTAAGGCCGAGACAATAAGACGACACAGTTGCAGAATCAATTCAACCACAGTTTTGTTTCATCACAAAACCGGAGAGCAACCTCTGTCCGGTCAAGTCCACAAAGCATATTTCATGTAACAAACAGTTACATGACCTACAGCATGGTCAAGAAAGTTACTGTTTCTGACATTTCCAGACTACTAAACAGCTATTGATTTAGAACCACAGAGAGTTATCGCAAGTAGCAAAGAAAACAGGAGCTGCCTCCACTATTCCAGCACCATTTCAGCTTCAACATTTCAACATCATCAAATCATCTATAGTTAGTCTAATACAGTGACAACTAAAAGATAGCAAAAACAATTTAGTCCAATCGACTTAAGCTAAATACGATGTAGCTATCCATAGTTTTGAGTTCTGTGTGTGTGTGCATGCATTCCTGCTCGTAGAAAAATGATGAGCCAGTTAGTTGACATTAGCCTTCAACATCTAGCTACATATTGAACTTCTATCCATCAAGCCCGGGGCACAATGTATGAATCACCGCTATATTCATTGGCCAGTATGAAGTTTAACCACAAGTCCAAATCCCCATCTCCACCCATGGCTAATTGAGCAAAGGGACCATTTTAGCCAGCTAGCTATCCACCGGAGGACAACAACACAACGAGATGTAACAATTCAAGTTGTTTCTGTCAATGACGTTTGGCTCTCGATGTGATGTATTTGGAGTGAAGCCAAATCCAAACTGCCTTCCCTTGACACTTTTCTTTGGTGCACCAGGACCATTCACAGTTGAGCTCAATCAGTTTAGCTCTACACTGATTYGCTYTTATTGTATTTTTTTACCAAGGGAGGCCAAATGCTTGCTGGCTTCCCTTTCTTGCATTCAATGCTACGGGTGGCAACAATGTCATACTCTTTTTGACCAGACAGCATCAGAAAGATTGKCTYCACATACAGAGACAGAGGGGCYCTGTTTTGCTCGCTCAGATGCTTTCTKCGGTGAGATACWGTCAGAAGAGAGAAMAAATWATTTAACTATATGAAATTGTAATTGTATTTARTTTTGTGACTTTCAAACATGCTGTAAAATGAATAAGAGTTCTGGTAAGGAGATAAGGAGATAATGTTGATCGTTATTATTCCGTGTTTGTTATTATAACTAAGATTCAGTGGTGGTTATTGGTGAGGGTGGAGAGGGTGGAGAGGGGATTGGGATGGGGTGACGGGGAGGACATCAGACACTTCTTTGAGGTGTGTATGTGAGGKCTCCACTCACCTCACTTCAGTCTCTCGGTGGACCTACTCTCCGCAACTACAATTACATTTAATGTACAAGGTATTACAAACTGCCCACAGTACTTAAGCGTCAGTCTTTCTTCAATGTATGAACTCCACTGACTTTAGGTGCATTAGGAGAGGAGTTGGAGCGTAAAAGCCCTAAAATGGTGCAGCACCTCAATGTACAAAGACGTACTTTGCTTTATGTTTTTTGTGTGTTTTTTGTTAAATGTCTGCTCAGCCCATATGCTCACATGCTCTATATATGTAATGTATACAATAACTATGTATTATACTATGATCTTCACATTTTATGGAATGCCCACTGCCCTCATCATGTCCGCTAAAATGTTTTATTTGGTTCTTCAATTATAGACGGAACAGATAAGGTTAACTTTGATTCTATACAAGTAAAGACCAACTAAATCCAATTRATCACATGGAATGTGTACAGGTCTATGATGGAAAAAAGCATATGGTTCTCGAACACTTAAAGAGATTGTCAGCAGATGTGATTTTCTTGCAAGAGTTACATCCAAATAGTTTTTTGAAATGTAATATTTAAAGATGAGATTGGTTGGAGAGGCCTGTGCTGCCACCTACTGCAGTAACAGCAGGGYTGTAGGCATTCTGATAAATAAGAATACACAATTTCCCCTCATATGCCAGCACATGGACCAAGAAGGCTGTTTTCTAATGTTGAATTGTACCTTACATGGTGAAAAATACACATTGATTTAATTGTATATCTCTTTTTTTTATCGAATMGAAGATATATTAGATCTTATCCAGACAGGAACTATTTTAGCAGGTGACCTAAATCATAATTTTGATTAGATTAACAGTGGTAGTAATAAAAAATGCCAATTTAGGGAGCTCCAAAGGAGGCTGAAAATGTTCATCTCTACAAATAATTCACCTGGAGATTACTATTCACAACTACAAAATACTATTCCTTTTTTTCACAAAGTAAGAAAAGTTATTCAAGAATTGACTACATTTTTATTTCCAAAAATGCACTCAACAATTTACTGGATTAAAAAATGTATGATATAGTGATATTGGATCATTCTCTGGTATCATGCCTACCAACAGAAAATACACTTAGCGACAGAATTTGMAGAATGAGCAGAGCGTATCTTCTGGACCCAAAATGTATTAAATACATTTAAAAAATGTTTTTTAACCATTACAAATGTAGACAGAGGACAGAGAAAAGCCGACCTAATATCATTTGGAAGGCCTTTAAGCCGTACATTAGGGGACTGTCACGCCCTGACCATAGAGAGCCTTTTTATTCTCTATTTTGGTTAGGTCGGGGTGTGACTAGGGTGGATAATCTAGGTTGTTTTATTTCTATGTTGGCCTGGTATGGTTCCCAATCAGAGGCAGCTGTTTAGCGTTGTCTCTGATTGGGGATCATATTTAGGTAGCCATTTCCCCACTGGTTTTTGTGGGATCTTGTTCGTGTGTAGTTGCCTGTGAGCACGCCATAGCTTCACGTGTTGTTTATTCTTTATTGTTTTGTTGTGCGGTTCACTTATAATAAAAAATGTCGAACTGATTTCACGCTGCGCTTTGGTCCGAATGTTCTTACGYTGATCATGACAGGGACAGATAATTTCATACTCTGCAAAATAAAAATGACATCTGATTTAGACATTTTCATGAAAGAAAAATAAATTACTCTTCGAAAAAGCCCATACAAAATCTTTACAAGGCAAAGAAGAATAACAAGAACAAGAATATGATATTTTACCTGATAAATATCTCACAGCGCTCACAAAATTAATACACACTAAACCAGTTATAATTTTTAAATATAAAGATACAAATGCGTTGATTACAAACAACAACACGATTAATGACAATTTTAAAAGCTTCTATGGAAATGTATATAAATCAGTTGGACATATCCTATACCCTTTTTAGACTCAACAACCCTGAAGTAATTATCAGCAGACAAAAAACAATCACTAAAAACAGAGATGAAAATAAATATTAGATACTGTTCAAACATTCGCGTGGGGAAAAGCAACATGAATGGGTTGCTTTCCCATAGAATTCTATTTAACATTTTGGGACAAAGTAGTGCCTCTATTAACACAAATGGCAACACACATGTCACTCAAGAGGAGTATTTCTGTCTGTAATAAAGCCCTTTTGTTGGGGAAAAACTCATTCTGATTGCCTGGGCCTGGCTCCCCAGTGGTASGGCCTGGCTGCCGTTTGTGTTTGCGTTTGCGTTTGCCCCTGCCCAGTCATGTGAATTSCATAGATTAAGGGCCTAACAATTTTATTTCAATTGACTGAGTTCCTTATATGAACTGTAACTCAGTAAAATCTTTGAAATTGTTGCATGTTGCGTTTATATTTTTGTTCAGTTGCACTGAAGAGGAACAATGGGTACATATTGAAGATGCACATGCTCATCACCAGAATGTTTCTACGTGGCTATTTTCAAAGGATAGAGCTAAGAACATTAACAACTTCATAGTGAAACACAATAACAATATGGAACAAAATGAAAAGTATCTTCAAGAACCAATATCACCCACTAAAAACACAACCTTGTGGATCAATCCTTGGATAGCTTTTCAGAATTCACAGATAAATTGGTCTACAAGGAAAACTAAAGGCATAGAAACCYTAAACGACTTGGTAACAGGAAATGTATTTATTTCCATGACAGAATTAAAAAGCCATATCAAGGGCCACATGCCAGGGATGTCCAATGTCCCCTCTGTTATTTGCCCTGGCGATAGAAGCCCTTTCTATTATGCTAAAAGCCACACCCTCAATACATGGCATCTACAGATGGGGACTGGAACACAAAGTTTCCTTGTATGTAGATGACCTGCTTTTATATACAGTGGGGAGAACAAGTATTTTGCAGGTTTTCCTACTTACAAAGCATGTAGAGGTCTGTAATTTTTATCATAGGTACACTTCAACTGTGAGATACGGAATCTAAAACAAAAATCCAGAAAATCACATTGTATGATTTTTAAGTAATTCATTTGCATTTTATTGCATGACATAAGTATTTGATCACCTACCAACCAGTAAGAATTCCGGCTCTCACAGACCTGTTCGTTTTTCTTTAAGAAACCCTCCTGTTCTTCACTCATTACCTGTATTAACTGCACCTGTTTGAACTCGTTACCTGTATAAAAGACAGGTACAGTGGTACAGTGATACAGAGATACAYTGTTCTCCCCACTGTATCTCAGACCCTGGAGTGTGTGTCCCTGAGGTAGTGGACCTACTGTGTAGATTTGTTGTGTTTTCGGGTTATACATTTCGTTTCTCAAAAAGTGAATGTTTTCCTATTAATGAATTAGCATTGCAAATTCCACAGGATACTATTCAATTTCGTATGTCCAAGTCTGGCTTTAAATATTTAAGGAACAATATCATTCGTACCTTGTCTTTCTTCCATGATGAGAACTTTATTCCCCAGATTAAAAAAAATATATCTTTTTTATTTTATTTCACCTTTATTTAACCAGGTAGGCGAGTTGAGAACAAGTTCTCATTTGCAACTTAGCAAACTTAAACTGGACTTTCAGAGATTTATTTTTCCTATTTATTTTCCAGTCTTTTTTCACTTTAATGGATAAGCGTTTATATTTTTTATGGGTTGGTGGGAATCCAAGAATACGTAAGGCATTCCTCCAGAGATATAGAACYCATGGAGGACTAGCCCTTCCTAACTTTATGTATTATTACTGGACAGTGAATATACAAAATACTGTTTACTGTTCCTCTCACCCCAGAAACTGACTGGTGTCAAACAGAAGCCAACTCCTGTTTCTCTTCCTCTTTGTCAGCTTTATTCACCTCCAATCTCCCTCTTTCAGCTTCGCGCTACACATCCAATCCAATTGTTGTCAATACTCTTAAAATGTGGGCTCAATTCCGTCAACATTTTACATTTTGTGATTTTTCTATTCAAGGTCTATATGTAATAATCCGCACCAACGCACGACAGTCGGTGAGAGTCTTCAATTTCGTATGTCCAAGTCTGGTCTTAAATATTTAAGGAACAATATCATTCGTACCTTGTCTTTCTTCCATGATGAGAACTTTATTCCCCAGATTTATTAATTATTTTTATTTTTTTATTTCACCTTTATTTAACCAGGTAGGCGAGTTGAGAACAAGTTCTCATTTGCAACTTAGCAAACTTAAACTGGACTTTCAGAGATTTATTTTTCCTATTATTTTTCCAGTCTTTTTTCACTTTAATGGATAAGCGTTTATATTTTTTATGGGTTGGTGGGAATCAAGAATACGTAAGGCATTCCTCCAGAGATATAGAACACATGGAGGACTAGCCCTTCCTAACTATGTATTATTACTGGACAGTGAATATAGAAAAATACTGTTTACTGTCCTCTCACCCCAGAAACTGACTGGTGTCAAACAGAAGCCAACTCCTGTTTCTCTTCCTCTTTGTCAGCTTTATTCACCTCCAATCTCCCTCTTTTCAGCTTCGCGCTACACATCCAATCCAATTGTTGTCAATACTCTTAAAATGTGGGCTCAATTCCGTCAACATTTTACATTTTGTGATTTTTCTATTCAAGGTCTATATGTAATAATCACATCTTCTTTCCAGTCTAACTGGATTCAGCTTTCAGGTTTGGCAGAAGAACGTGCTTACTAGTTTAATGACTTATATTGATGGCACTTTTGCCGATTTCGAGGACCTCGCCATCAAATTTAATTTACCGCGTTCAAGTGTGTTTTGGCCAAAGCTGTTCGGGTTTTGGTCACTAGATGTCCCCATTGCACCTTTTTGTTGACCTTTGTTTTTCTTGCTCTATTATTGTTTGCACCTGTAGGTCATTCCTCTGTTTAGTATTAAACCCTGTGGGTTCCTCAGTTCCTTGCTCAGTGTTTGTAAGTTAGCACCCAGCCCCAGCCCAAGCCTTGTTTTATATAGAGATTTCTCTTGTTGATTTTCCAGAGGTTCTCTTGGTTTAGTTCTTGTGTATATTATTGAGTAGTCTTTTGAGGTTTGTTTTCCCTGCTGTTTTTTACCACTTGTGGAGTTTCTTTTATTTTGGAGGATTTCCATTTTGTGCCTCTTGGCTTTATTTTTGGACATTGTGGATTTAGTTTCTTTGCCTTAAGATTTGTTTCTTTAATAAACCACCATCTCTAGTACTGCTGTGTCTGCCTCATCTTCTGTTTTCTGACGATTATTAGTGACCTGTGTTCTCGCACCGGCAATCCTGA
>NC_036844.1:5065387-5110027 GCF_002910315.2 Salvelinus sp. IW2-2015 | reverse complement strand
TCACATCGTTCTTTCCAGGTCTAACTGATTCAGCTTGTGTCAGGCTTGGCCGATCTCTCTCAGGTCAAGTTTATTTAGGTATTTCCAAATCGGCCAGTTTATTCGCACTCAAAGCCCAACCTTTCCAATTTGATCACCCGGATCTGGACTGGATGCCCTTTTGAAGACTCTTAGAAGAAAATATAAACTATTGGAACCCAGACTTAAAAAGAACTGATGTTGGCACAAGATGGAGGGAATGTTGGAGCATAACTAACGAAATTACAGATAACTAAAATGTGTACCAAAGTTTATAATTTCTTATACGAGAGACTAAATTCACAAATTCTACTGCACAATGGCAGAGTCATGTCTTAAGTATAAAACTAACAATGACTCAATAATCCATGCTTTCTGGGAATGCTGCTCAGTGAAACGTCCTGTCCTGATTTGTCTTAGACGCTTGCTAAAAAACTTTAATGAGCAAGCCAATCGGCTTCTGTCAATTGGTATAGAATCAGCTTGATCCCCCTCCGTCGAAGAAACTTGGAGCTTCTTTTTTGATGWCRTCAGTGATATMGTTAACAAACACGCCCCCATAAAGAAAATGAGAATTAAAAAGAGGTTCAGCTCCTGCTTCGAKTGTTATCTGGCAGAGTTACTCCACCTCAAGAATTGCATTTGGCGAAAGTCTCMACACACGCATACTCAGGCTGACTGGCTCTCGTTCAGGCAAATGAGAAATAAGTGCACTCGGGATATCCGGAAGGCCAAAGTTAGTTACTTTAATTGAGGAGCAGTTCTCTCTCTATGGGTCTAARCCCAAGAAGTTCTGGAAAACGGTTAAAGACCTGGAGAATAAACCCTCCTCCTCACAGCTGCCTATGTCCAGCCAGGATTCCTATTTGACTCAGCCATGCCTCCTTGCCCGTTCAACATTTCCTCATCTCTCACCCCTTCTAATGCAACTAGCCCCGATGCGCCTCCCTCTTTTCCCCCTGCCCCGCTACAAAGTTTCTCTCTGCAGGCTGTCACTGAGTCCGAGGTGCTAAAGGAGCTCCTTAAGCTTGACCCCCAAAAAACATCTGGATCAGATGGTTTAGACCCTTTCTTCTTTAAGGTTATTGSCTCTATAATCGCCAATCCTATCTCTGATCTTTTTCACCTGTCTCTCCTCTCTGGGGAGGTTCCCATTACTTGGAAGGCAGCCACAGCTAGTCCTTTATTTAAAGGGAGAGATCAAGCTGATCCTAACTGTTATAGGCCTATTTCTATTTTGCCCTGTTTATCAAAAGTGTTGGAAAAACTTGCCAATAATCAACTGACTTGCTTTCTTGATGTCTATAGTATTATCTCTGGTATGCAATCTGGTTTCCGCTCAGGTTATGGATGTGTCACTGCAACCGTAAAGGTCCTCAATGATATCACCATTGCCCTTGATTCTAAGCAATGTTGTGCTGCTATTTTTATTGACTTGGCCAAAGCTTTTTATACGGTAGACCATTCCATTCTTGTGGGCCGGCTAAGGAGTATTGGTATCTCTGAGGGGTATTTGGCCTGGTTTGCTAACTACCTCTCTCAAAGAGTGCAGTGTATAAAGTCAGAACARCTGCTGTCTCAGCCACTGCCTGTCACCAAGGGTGTACCCAAAGGCTCGATCCTAGGTCCCATGCTCTTCTCAATTTACATCAACAACATAGCTCAGGCAGTAGGAAGTTCTCTCATCCATTTATATGCAGATGTACAGTCTTATACTCAACTGGCTCCTCCCTGGATTTTGTGTTAAACACTCTACAATAAAGCTTTCTTAGTGTCCAACAAGCTTTCTCTGTCCTTAACCTTATTCTGAACACCTCCAAATCAAAGGTCATGTGGTTTGGTAAGAAGAATGGCCCTCTCCCCACKGGTGTGATTACTACCTCTGAGGGTATAGAGCTTGAGGTAGTCACCTCATACAAGTACTTGGGAGTATGGCTAGACAGTACACTGTCCTTCTCTCAGCACATATCAAAGCTGCAGGCTAAAGTTAAATCTAGACTTGGTTTCCTCTATCGTAATCGCTCCTCTTTCACCCCAGCTGCCAAACTAACACTGATTCAGATGACCATCCTACCCATGTTGGATGTCATTTAAAGATCGGCAGGTAAGAGTGCTCTCGAGCGGCTAGATGTTCTTTACCGTTCGGCCACCATTTGCCACCAATGGTCCTTATAGGACACATCACTGCACTCTATACTCTTCTGTAAACTGGTGATCTCTGTATACCCAAGCCCACTAAGTTGATTGCTGGATTATAAAAAACCCTCTTAGCCATCATACCCCCTATCTGAGATATCTACTGCAAGCCCTCTCCTCCACATACAACACCGTTCTGCCAGTCCAACATTCTGTTAATAGTCCCCATAGAGTCAGCACGACATTCCTTCGGGGTTTCCCGTCTTATCAGTTCTGGCCTTGCAGCTAGCGTTAAGTAATTATCGAGTTACAACAAAGAACTTCCAAACTTGGAACAGTTTATTATCTCAATCTCTTCATTCAAAGTGCCTTCAATGATGGTACGACTTCTTACTGACTTTGTAAGTTGTGTTTCACTATGAAAGTTGTTATGTGCTTAGCTCTATTCCTTTGAAAATGCCACGTAGAAACATTCTGGTGATGAGCATGGCATCTTCAATATGTACCCATTGTTCCTCTTCAGTGCAAACTGAACAAAAATAAACGAACATGCAACATTTCAAAGATTTTATGAGTTACAGTTCATTAAGGAAACTCAGTCAATTGAAATAAATTGTGTAGGCCCTTATCTAGTGCAATTTTCCATGACTGGGCAGGGCAACGCAAACGCACAACCACAAACGGCAGCCAGCGCTACCACTGGGTGAGCCAGGCCCAGGCAATCAGATATGAGTTTTTCCCCAACAAAAGGGCTTTATTACAGACGAAATACTCCTCTTGAAGTGACATGTGTGTTGCCATTTGTGTTAATAGAAGGCACTACTTTGTCCAAAAATGTTAATAGAATTCTATGGGAAAGCAAGCCATTCATGTTGCTTTTCCCCCACGCGAATGTTTGAACAGTTCAATTTATTATTTCATCTCTGTTTTTAGTGATTTTTTTGTCTGCTGAAATTACTTCAGGTTTTGAGTCTCTAAAAAGGTATGGATTATGTCCAACTGATTTATATACTTTCCTAGAAGCTTTTAAAATTTGTCTTAATGTGTGTTGTTTTGTAATCAACGCCATTTTTGTATCTTTATATTGTAAAATTATAACTGGTTTAGTGTGTTATTAATTTTGTGAGCGCTTGTGAGATATATCAGGTAAAATATCATATTCTTGTTCTGTGTTATTCTTCTTTGCCTTTAAAAGATTTTGTTATGCTTTTTCGAAGCGTAATTTGATTTTTTTCATTCTATAAAATGTCTAAATCAGATGTCATTTTTATTTTTGCAGAGTTATGAAATTATCTGCCCTGTCATGATCATCGTAGAACATTCGGACCAAAGCGCAGCGTGGGAATCAGTTCGACATTTTTATTATAAGTGAACCGCACACAAAACAAAAAGAATAAACAACACGTAAGACTATGGACGTGCTACACAGGCAACTACACACGAACAAGATCCACAAACCAGTGGGGAATGGCTACCTAAATATGATCCCCATCAGAGACAACGCTTAAACAGCTGCCTCTGTGGAACCATACCAGGCCAACATAGAAAAAAACAACCCTAGAGATTATCCACCTAGTCACACCCGACCTAACCAAAATAGAATAAAAAGGCTCTCTATTGGTCAGGGCGTGACAGTCCCCTAATGTACGGCTTAAGGCCCTCCAATAATGATATTGGGTCGGCTTTTCTCTGTCCCTCTGTCTACATTTGTAATGGTAAATTAAAAAAATTGATATTTATACATTTCGGGTCCAGAGAAATCGCTCTGCTCATTCTACAAATTCTTGTCGCTAAGTGTATTTTCTGTTGGTAGGCATGATACCAGAGAATGATCCAATATCACTATTCATACATTTTTTAATCCAGTAATTGTTGAGTGCATTTTTGGAAATAAAAATGTAGTCATTCTTGAATAACTTTTTCTTACTTTTTTGTGAAAAAAAGGAATAGTATTTGTTAGTGTGTGAATAGTAATCTCCAGGTGAATATTTGTATGATAACATTTTCAGCTCCTTTGGAGCTCCCTAAGTTGGCATTTTTATTACTACCACTGGTTATCTATATCAAATTTTGATTTAGTCACCTGCTAAATAGTTCCTGTCTGAGAAGAATCTAATATATCTCAATTCGATAAAAAAGATATACAATTAAAATCAATGTGTATTTCACCATGTTGTACAATTCAACATTAGAAAACAGCCTTCTTGGTCCCATGTGCTGGGCATTATGACGGGGAAATTGGTGTATTCTATTTTAACTTCAAGATGCCTACATCCTGCTGTTAACTGCTAGTAGTGTTGCCAGCCAAGGCCCTTCCTCAACATTCATTTTTTATTTAATTTATCTTTTGGTAACCTTCCTTGAGATTTGCTGATCTCTTTCAGGTTCACGAAAGCTCATTATTTTTTTGTTGAACTTTGCTGACAGTTTTGTCTGCTTTGCGTGATGATTGTTTGTCTTCTACCTTCTTGCCCTTTGCGCTGTTGTCTGTGCCCAACCATGTTGTGTACCCTGATTGTGCTGCTACCATTTTGTGCTGCTGCCATTGTTGTGTTGCTACCATGTTGCTGCCATGGTATGTTGTGTCTTAAGTTCTCTCTTTATGTAAGTGTTGTGTTGTCGTCTCTTGTTGTGAGTTGTGTTGTGCCTATAAATTTTATTTCATGTATTTTTATTTTAGTCCCGCGCCCCGTTCATGGGTAAATAAGAATTTGGTACTTAACTGATGCTGATATATATATGAAGTCCAAAAGTTTATGGGGTGAGCTAAAAGTTGGCTGACAGAAGTATTAAAATGTAAACTTACTTTATTCCACTGTCTGCATATTTTCAACGACATGGCATAATGGGGGGTGCTATTCTTGAAAAAAAACTATACTAAAAAAACGGAAATCAATTCAAATCCACCATCATTAACACAATGGAAAATTCCAATAATGTATATTGTGAAATAGCACGGGCAACCATGTTGAGTACAATTAAGCCCATGTGGGCAAAACAATAATGCAGGCACTAGGATGGGGGGCAATGGAGCATGTGGGTCCGTGCAGATTAAATGTTAGTCCTGTTTGGTGCGGCTGTTAAGTTGTGTTGTATGTATAGGTTGTAAACTGGTTTGGAGAAAAATTTTTTAAAAACATTTTAAAATAAAATATAATGAGTGTCCCCATTGGAGAAAAAAGAAAGACCCCCAGCCGGTCGATAGTTCTGGCGCCCACTCTGAGGCTAGAGGAACTACAAAGGCCATTTTTAACATTATTATTGCAAATTACACCGTTCAATTTAACAAAAATTAAACTGAAAGAAACTGTTAGGCTTGGCTACCAACAGCCCTAAACATAACTGAATTACAACCTGTCCAGAATAAGTAAAGATAATCTTTTCTTATCATAGGTCCATATCTTGAGTTGAAACCTTCATGCTGAGAATTGTAGTCTATACTCTGTCTCCGGTGTCCCGTGTATGATTCCATAATCCTGCCACACACAGCACACACACACACCACCACAACACACACACACCACACACACACGACACACACACCACCACACAAACAACAACACACACACCACACACACACACACACCACACACACACACACACACACACACACACACACACACCACACACCACACACAGATAAAGGCCTGGCATCCAGTTCTAGGCCGAATGTATTGGTGGACTGCCACTTTTTTCAATACATTTCTTAAAAATGATAATAATACAAAATTACACGATCAAGCGGACACGCGGTTAAGCATTTTTTTTTTTTTTTTTATTGTAGGCAATCAGGTGTTCACACATTCAACAAGGTGTTAGTAAGGCGTTCGGTCGCTCGCCCCCTTTGGTTCATTTATGGCCTTTATCAKCCTTCGTGTGTGTAATCTGCCCTGCAGGTCATTGAATGTGTTTGGGTTTTTACAACTGCAAACACTAATGAATGCAGGAACAGATAACTATACAAAGAATACATATGAACACAGAGTGTTTAAAAGAACCCCTCAGAATTGGAGCTCTGCACATTCTTCCAATTAAGAAAAAGTCCAAATATTTATAATCAGAACATTTCCTCTCTGGAGCTAGTGTGTGTGTGTGACGTGAGGGATCGATGACTCTGTGTGTGTCCTGCTGACTCATTTCGAGTTCAAATTGATTCCCTGTGTTCTTGCTTGACTTCCCTTCACTTCCCACTTTCCCGAGATCTACACCATCTCTGAACAAGTTAATAAAAAGACACATTTATAACTCCTAATAGTAGAGCAAAGGGAAACATACAATCTTTKTTTGACTGTCTGTCTCTCTCCACACTTCACCCCTCCCCCCTCCTTCCCTCTCGCATGCTCAGCTGCACACAGTCTTTAGCTGCACGCTAGGCTAGACTCCAAGCGTCGCTCCTTGCCCTCTGCCCGCCCGGACAGACAGATGGACGGACGGATGGGGCATGGTGTCTGACCACGGAASGATATCCTGATTCGCCACCACACCCTGCTTTTACAATCCATTTCCTACATTAACCACACCCACCATAATACCACGCTACGAGTCCACAGCTGCTTTGATGGAGACTCGTTTTTTACATTAAAAGTACTCAATTCAGAGTACTTTGCACTTTACCCAGGGAGTTGAACTAGAATGACATGGTAGTCTGTGATGTCTTTCTCTGAGGTCAGAGAGGACTAGAGTGGACAGGGTCCTTATGGGAAAACCACATGAATTTCAGCATGTGGAACATGTGAACACGTGATCTTGTATGATAACATGTGATTTAATGTGAAGGTAATGTGATAACGGTACAACATGTGAAGCAACATGCGACAACGTGAAGCAACATGGGATAACATAAATCTACACATAATCTCATGTGAATATAATGTGAAAACATGGGGATGCAGAATTTCAACATGTGATAACATGAAACTACACGTGACAACATGTGAGAGTAACAGGGTTATATTGGTGATTCCATTGCCACTTTATTGTTAAGCCAATGAGTTTTTGGTTTTATTTTGTGTCTTGCCTTCACCTACTCAACATGGCATCTTATTGGCTGGTTTGCGTAGCTTGCTTACGAGGGAGGATGTTCAGTTAGAATCGTCCCAGCACCGTTAAATTGTTGGTTGCAAAACACTGTACACAAAAGGATTATACTCCCAAGTGATGATTTAAATGTACAATTTATATCCATTTGTTGTAAATGTTATTGAACACCACACATAAAATGTAGCGTTTTTTTGTGCATATTTGTTGTGCATTTATTATAGAGAATTCCAGCTAATACTAGCTAGCACTTACTGTGTCTGGTGGGGGGGGGTTCGTATATTTTACATTGTACATTGTTCTCAATTATATATAGTATTGTATAAAGAATCATGTGTTAGTATTTGTCAGTCTTAGTTAGAATGAGTTATCCTTATTATTGTTTAGAGTTATGACTTTATCATAAAAACGTCCCATGTAATCAAGCGACTCTCTCAATAAATACTCCTATAGCGTGCGTAATGCCCCGTTGCAGTTCGGTTTGCCGCGTAGGGTGTGAAACAACCGTCGCAATTCACAAATCTGCACGTGCTCAGATTCTTGAGTGCGTTGTTTCGCGGTCATGTGAATTGTATGACCTGCCCTGCCATCGCATTAGCATGATGTAGGCTGCGGTATTTATCAGTGCTGGTGTTGTGGCTAGTCTCAGACGCTGTCGATGAGTGATTGGTACACAACGCCAGATAGAAGTACTGTTAAACAATTCTCACATGGACGTCAGTCAGTGGCTATCGGGAAGATTTAGAATGTGCTCAATCTCAGTGTATCGGAGTAATAAATTATTGTTGTTGGACAACCACAATGGAGAGCGATCGCCGAAAATAGATCAAGCAATGATAATACTGTAACAATTACCCACCGTGCACACACACACGGGTCACGGGAATAAGACACGCAGCTCGAACAAATACGCTTCTCACTCGGGGCCAGCTTCTCGTTAGGAAGATAGATGGGAGGGAGGACGCCTCAGCACAGATAATAGTACCATCTTGTTCAGCACTACACCAATCAGGTTGCGTGTTATCGATTAGGAAAATGGCCAGACGGGTAGGCCTGACTTGTCACCGTTTCGTTAGAGGTTGGAAATGATGGAGAACCACGAGTGGCAACAGCTGGCAGCGTCTACGGGTAGGACCAGGCCAAGCGCTCGGGGTGCGAACTTCATTGTTACTTTATATGATAAAACTCGAACTACCGAAAAAGACCAAAACCAAAGAGAATACAAACCGACGTGCTAAAGTTCGTGCAGGGGTACACGGAAGCGTAACTATAGGGCGAAAAATCCAGAATCACACAACTGCAAAGGTCAGACGAAAAGGCTGCCTAAGTATCGCATCGCCCACATCGAAGACAAACGATGACAGCGTGCCTCTAAATGCGTGAACCATACCGCGGGCCAACAGAAGAAATGAAAACAATAACGAAGTTGCTCTCCTAGTCACAGCCGCGTTAACCAACATCAAACTAAGCATTAAAAGGAATCTCTAAGGTCAGGCGTGGACACCCACTCTCATGTAGAAAGAGGCACATGAAACAGCTCCGCTTGGAGTTTGCCAAAAGGCACTACAGACTAGACCTCTCAGACCATGAGGAGAAACAAGATTCATGCTGTCTTGATGAAACCAAGATTGAACTCTTTGACCTCAGAATGCCAAGCGTCAGTGTTGGCAGAGAACCTGGCACGGCATCCCTACAGGCCTGAAAGCAAGATCGGAGGTGAGTAGAGGCAGCAGCAGGACATGCGTCGCCTGAGAGTTGTGTTTATGTCAACGAAAGAAAGACGTAGAACAATTAATCTTGACGGGGATCAAGGGAAAGAGCAAAGTACAGAGAGATCCTTGATGAAAACCTGCTCCAGAGTGCTCAGGACCTCAGACTGGGGTGAAGCTTCACCTTCCAACAGGACAACGACCCTAAGCACACAGACAAGACAATGCAGGAGTGGCTTCAGGACAAGTCTCTGAATGTCCTTGAGTGGRCCAGCCAGAGCCTGGACTTSAACCGGTTCGAACATCTCTGGAGAGACCTGGYAAAAGCTGTGCATTCAGACTGACAGAGCTTGAGAGGATCTGCAGAGAGGAATGGGAGAAACTCCCCAAATACAGGTGTGCCAAGCTTGTAGCGTCATACCAAAGACRCYAGGCTGAAATCGCTGCCAAAGGTGCTTCAACTAAGTACTAAGTAAAGTGTCTGAATACTTATGGAACTATACAGAGCAGTAGGATCAACAAAAACACTTTGAAATTTGACGTTTGGAGCAACATCTACATTTTATCATAAGGGAATTACTTAGACCACACTTACCAGTAGGACTAGTTATCTCACGCTCTCTGGCAGAGAAGTAGCCTATATGTGAGCGCTTTATCAGCAGTCTAAACGCACAGTTGAGTATCCATCATCAATAAATTAATGAACTTCAGAGATAATAGGCTGGTTTATGCTGCAAATGACAMGTTTTCATTAGACCATCAGAATTMCCTACAAAAAGAGGTTTGTGATAGGCCTTAAATTGAGATTTGCTTGGTAAGCAAAAATATTGATTTGAAAGCATCCTCGAGAAGGAGTGCTTGAAGACATGGTCAGTCTATCCGGAATTTCTCCATCCCCTTCTCCGGCCGTTGTATTGGGCAGTTCAATGGTGAAAAATGTCTTAGTCCATGGAGCAAAAACMTTGTGCTATCCAGGAGCACGAGTACAGGACAAGCTACCAAATATTTTCAGTCTCCTGAGGGGGAATAGGCATTGTCGTGCCCTCTTCATGACTGTCTTGGTGTGTTTGGACCATGATAGTTTGTTGGTGATATGGACACCAAGGAACTTGAAGCTCTCGACCTGCTCCARTACAGCCCTGTTGATGTGAATGAGGGCATGCTTGGCCCTCCTTTTCCTGTAGTCCACGATCAGCTCCTTTGTCTTGATAACGTTGAGGGAGAGGTTGTTGTCCTGGCACCTTCTCCCTATAGGCTGTCTCATCGTTGTCGGTGAACAGGCTTACCACCGCTGTGTCGTCTGCAAACTTAATGATGGTATTGGAGTCGTGCTTGGCCACACAGTCGTGTGTGAACAGGGAGTACAGGAGGGTACTAAGCACACACCCCTGAGGGGCCCCCGTGTTGAGGATCAGTGTGGCAAATGTGTTGTTGCCTACCCTTACCACCTGGGGGCAGCCCATCAGGAACTCCAGGATCCAGTTGCAGAGGGAGGTGTTTAGTCCCAGGGTCCTTAGCGATGAACTTTGAGGACACCATTCTCACGTAGGTGATTTTTTTGTCCAGGTGGGAAGGCCAGTGTGGAGTGRAATAGAGATTGCATCATCTGTGGATCTGTTGGTGCGGTATGCGAATTGGAATGGGTTTCTGCGATGATGGTGTTGATGTGAGCCATGACCAGCCTTTCAAAGTGCTTCATGGCTACAGAGTGTCACGGGTTGATAGATCGTACCAGATGCAATGTTATMTARGAGCCAACTTTTTAAGAGTGTTTCCAAAACAAGCAGATCGAGAGAAAGTTCGCTAAGTGCATCGTTAGACCAATTAGTTAAGGGAAGTTTGGCTCTTTTACTGACTTGGATATTTTTGACTCGTTCAAACAAAATAATACATKTTTTGACTCATTTCGTTCATTTGAGTCAGTGATGTCCAGAACAAGCATAACCCCCTACCGGTGAACAATAAACTCAAAACTCAAGAGTCATGGATTCTTACAAGCCTCTTGTTCACATGTCGTTCACCATAAGGGGCTTATCGGAGCTGACATTTGTAACTGAGACTTGTGAATGTGTGCTTTAAACAATGTACATTTGTTGATTGCTAGGCATGCAAATAATATTATTTATTGATACATTTGAAACGAGGTCTAATTGTCGCCACAACTGGACTAGGTTGTGAACAACTCTTGGCGGAATGCATTGCCCGACTGCTGTAAGGGTGATAAGTACAATATTCGTGAACAGCAGAGTCTGTGTGCATGTTTTGGTTCRACAAAGCTGTGTCCATCATAACATTCAATAATCAATGAATTGCATGAATTATTGCACCATGCGATCAATTACAAGTTCTAAACATGTATTTTTCTTCTCTATGCTGTTATTGATGCCTGCAACTATGTAGTTGGAGCACTTCTCATGAGCCGCTGAGGCGGAAGAGCGCATATTAATCCTGCTGTAGTCATTGCGGCCAGCAGGCCAAGCAAACGACAAAAATACAACGAGTCACTTAGAAAAACGACATCATGCCTTTCAAGTCAGGAAAAAGAGTTGTTATCAGGCCTCCGATGGCACAGCGGTCTAAGCACTGCATCACAGCGTTGCGGCATCACTACAGCCTGGGGTTCGGTCCTGTGTCACAAACTGCCATGACCGGGGAGATCCATAGGGCGGCGCACGATTGGCCAGCGTCGTCCGGTTTAGGGGAGGGTTAGCCGGGGGGGCTTTACTTGGCTCATCGCACTCTAGCGATCCTTTGTGTGACCCACTTTTATGAACGTCACAAGCACCAGTTGAAAAATATATGGCAAATACAAAACTGGATAGTGTTCAGAGATAAGATGGGAGGATTGAGTGGAGATGAAGGGTGGGACTGAAAATAACAAGATAACTAAAGTAAAATATACTGTGTTTGTAAAATGTGTACACAGTACCAGTCAAAAGTTTGACACACCTACTCATTCAAGGTTTTCCTTTATTTTCACAATTTTCTACATTGTATAATAATAATGAAGACGTAAAACTATGAAAAACACATGGATCATGTAGTAACCTAAGAAGTTACTTTTAAATTTGAGATTCTCAAAGTAGCCACCCTTTGCCTTGATGACAGCTTTGCACACTCTTGGCATTCGCTAACCAGCTTCATTAGGTAGTCACCTGGAATGCATTTCAATTAACAGGTGTGCCTTGTTAAAAGTTAATTTGTGGATTTCTTTCCTTCTTAATGCGTTTAAGCCAATCAGTTTTGTTGTGACAAGGTAGGGGTGGTATACAGAAGACGGCCCTATTTGAAAAAAGACCAAGTCCATATTATGACAAGAACAGCTCAAATAAGCAAAGAGAAACGACAGCCCATCATTACTTTAAGACAAGAAGGTCCGACCCACTTTGGTCGCAGTTGAACGGTGTTTCCTCCGATACATTGGTGCAGCTGGCTTCCGGGTTAAGCGAYCGGTAGTTAAGAAGCGCGGTTTGGCGGGTCATGTTTCGGAGGACGCATGACTCGACCTTCGCCTCTCCCGAGCCCGTTGGTGAGTTGCAGCGATGAGACAAGATCGTAATTGGATSGCAATTGGGGAGAAAAAATGTAATAAATAAATAATCGTTTGTGTAGACCAGGTGTTTATACTGATAGGATCGAATGAAAATCAGCGCTGCTCTCAGATCAGCTTTCTCCATTCAAATCTTACCTTTACGATTACACGGAACCCAAACCGGCTGCGCGCGTGCGCCATCGTGCATCAATTTATTTTGTCCCCCCACACCAAACGCGATCATGATACGCAGGTTAAAATATAAAAACAAACTCTGAACCAATTACATTAATTTGGGGACAGGTCGAAAAGCATTAAACATTTATGTCAATTTAGCTAGCTAGCTTTCACTTGCTAGCTAATTTGTCCTATTTAGCTAGCTTGCTGTTGCTAGCTAATTTGTCCTGGGATATAAACATTGAGTTGTTATTTTACCTGAATGCCCAAGGTCCTCTACTCCGACAATTAATCCACACATAAAACGGCCAACCGAATCGTTTCTAGTCATCTCTCTTCCTTCCAGGCTTTTTCTTCTCTTGACTTTATATTGCGATTGGCAACTTTCATAAATTAGGTGCATTACCGCCACTGACCTRGTTCATCTTCAGTCACCCACGTGGGTATAACCAATGAGGAGATGGCACGTGGGTACCTGCTTCTACAAACCAATGAGGAGATGGGAGAGGCAGGACTTGCAGCGCGATCTGCGTCAGAAATAGAACTGATTCTATTTTAGCCCTTGGCAACGCAGACACTCGTTGGCGCGCGCGAGCAGTGTGGGTGCAATAATTGAATAACATAGATTTCTAAATATATTTTCAACGCGAGCGAGGTGTGGTCAGCCTATTAGAATTATTCCACAATACTGAATAAGGATCGGATTGAGGTGGTTTATGACTCTTACCCAATAATAATGCACTAAATCACAMWTTGGGCACATCATTGCGCAAGTTGTCACACATCATGAAACACATTGCGGCAACATTTTAGACAGTAACGTAGTTGTAAAATAGAACTTAATTGACTGAACATGAAATTGATTTKAATAMYATTAAAATAGCCTATTTAGGCRCATGTAGCCTATGTATCTTTTAATGCAATCATCTATGTATTCATTGAAGCATCATTTTATCCTTCCCTTGTTTTTAACAACTGCAAATACTTTGGCCATTTTGTATTTGTACTCAACTTCCTTCTGAAGTAATCAGCAGTCAGCAGTCACAGTCAGACATATAGAATCATATAGAATCAAGATGTTTAGGCTATATTTAGCGGAGATCTTCTGTAAATAAATTTAAATTTTTCTGCTTCTCTACGAATGGTCCGGCTCTACGAGTGGTCTGGATCACTCGTAGATGTGCAAAGGTTTATAAGAGCCACATTACTAACAAAGGCTCTGGGAAACACCTTGGCTACTAAAGATACATTGTGCYAAGGTTCTAAAAGCTCAGATAAACCGGTAGGATTTTCAAATGTTTGCCTGTCGACAGTACTTTAGCAACTCTGAACAGCAAAGACCTTGGAAGTRGTCAGCCACTCAGGCTTGTTAAAATACTCCAATCCAGAATGTGGCAGTAGTGTTGTTTGGCAATGAATATCCATGCATATTTCTTAGTGTCTAGATTCCAAGCTATTTGCARTAATGTTGCTATTTTGTAGAAAGCCCTTGTTGATACTAGCCAGATATCAACAGCTAGATAACTACCTAGCAAGATGATGAAGAAACAATTGAATTCATTCTAAATAATCCCATACTGCTAGTGCCAGCCCATAGCCAAATGTTTAGCCAGCTAGCTAATGTTAGCATATTTTCTAGCTAGCACAAAATMCAGTAGCTAGCTAGCTAGCTAAGGACACTGCACTAACTGGGCTGCKAACACAGGCGTTTCATGGAAACCTGCTAATCCATTGTGATTTAATTATAATGTCAATACAAGCTACAGTTGAAAGGCTAGTTTGGAGGAAGTATTTAGTGTTGTGTGCATTGCGTCTGTGCACTTAGCTAGCTACCATACCATAGCCTACATTGCATATGAAGTGTGACTGGCTCATCCGAGGATGTACGGAGAAAATGCTCTCTTGTGATTCTACAAGTAGAAACGGTAGGTTCGGCGCTACRGGGTCGGCACGCAGCAGGTACCGCTTTTGTTTTAGCAAGAAAAGGAACGGCCTCCCACTGTGATAAGTACCWATCGMCAGTCTATCGGCAGTGAGATTATTGGTGTGTTTCATGCTTAACGAGGATGTCAACGCTACAAAAGCTCTGGGAAACGAAGACCTGGTTTATTTATATGATATGAAGAGTAGCTCCCACCCCCAATTTTTTTTTTTTTTTATAAAGGAACATACCTAACCTAAACTACAGCACTTAAGCCTAAAAATACAGGAAAAGTGGAGGAGAGGAGAGAAAAAAGAGAGAGAGAGTCATACACACAAAGGGGTGGGGGGGGGTGTTGTGGAACAGAGAGAGAGGCTTCTGCCTCTACAGCTGGCGGCTCCGAAAACGAGCAAATCACAGAGCCCACTTCAGTTCACCTCGGCAGATGGCCAATTGTATCACTTCCAGCCTCTAACTGGATTTGGGCCAGACTTCATGCACACAATCGAAGCAAGGAACGGGGGAAAAGACACTTCAAGCTGCTGGGTTTTTTGGGGTGTCAGAAACACACACACCAAATCACTGTACCAGCAAGCACGCATGCACACGCACACTCACTCAGGGCCAGCGGGAAGACCCTCTAATTACATCTGATTATTCTGTTATTACCAGAGGAAGTGACAAAGGACACTGGGACATCACTACAAGAGATCAGAGGGCAAAGGTTAAGGGATAGCTTGGACAAGCATGCAAGTCAAATCAAATCAAATGTTATTAGTCACAAGCGCCGAATACAACAGGAAAAGCTTACTTACGAGCCCCTAACCAACAACGCAGTTAAAAAAAAAAAATACGGATAAGAATAAGAAATAAAAGTAACAAGTAATTAAAGAGCATCAGTAAAATAACAATAGCGAGACTATATACAGGAGGGTACCAGTACAGAGTCAGTGTGCGGGGGCACCGGTTAGTTGAGGTAATATGTACATGTAGGTAGAGTTATTAAAGTGACTATGCATAGATGATAACAACAGAGAGTAGCAGGGGTGTAAAAGAGGGTGGCTGGAGTCTTTGACAATTTTTAAGGCCTTCCTCTGACACCGCCTGGTATAGAGGTCCTGGATGGCAGGAAGCTTGGCCCCGTTCGCACTACCCTCTGTAGTGCCTTGCGGTCAGAGACCGAGCAGTTGCCATACCAGGCAGTGATGCAACCAGTCAGGATGCTCTCGATGGTGCGGCTGTAMAAGCTTTTGAGGATCTGAGGACCCATGCCAAATCTTTTCAGTCTCCTGAGGGGGAATAGGTTTTGTCGTGCCCTCTTCATGACTGTCTTGGTGTGCTTGGACCATGTTAGTTTGTTGGCGATGTGGACACCAAGGAACTTGAAACTCTCAACCTGCTCCACTGCAGCCCCYTRGATGAGAATGGGGGCGRGCTCGGTCCTCTTTTTCCTGTAGTCCACAATCATCTRCTTTGTCTTGATTATGTTGAGGAAGAGGTTGTTGTCCTGGCACCACATGGCCAGGTCTCTGACCTCCTCKCTATAGGCTGTCTCGTRGTTGTCGGTGATCAGGCCTACCACTGTTGTGTCATCAGCAAACTTGGTATTGGAGTTGTGCCTGGCCGTGCAGTCATGAGTGAACAGGGAGTAGAGGAGGGGACTGAGCACGCACCCCTGAGGGGACCCTGTGTTGAGGATCAGCATGGCGGATGTGTTGTTACCTACCCTTACCACCTGGGGTCGGCCTGTCAGGAAGTCCAGGACCCAGTTGCAGAGGGAGGTGTTAAGTCCCAGGGTCCTTAGCTTATTGATGAGCTTCGTGGGCACTATGGTGTTGAACCCTGAGCCGTCATTAGTGAATAGCATTCTCAAATAGGGGTTCCTTTTGTACAGGTGGGAAAGGTTAGTGTATGCAATAGAGAGTGCAATAGAGATTGCATTATCTGTGGATCAGTTGGGGCGGTATACAAATTGGAMTGGGTCTAGAATTTCTGTGATAATGGTGTTGATGTGAGCCATGACCAGACTTTCAAAGRACTTCATGGCTACAGATGTGAGTGCTACGGGTCGGTAGTCATTTAGGCAGGTTACCTTAGGGTTCTTGGGCACAGGCACTATGGGGGTCTGCTTAAAACATGTTAGTATTACAGACTCGGACAGGGAGAGGTTGAAAATGTCAGTGAAGACACTTGCTAGTTGGTCAGCGCATGCTCGCAGTACACGTCCTGGTAATACATTAGGCCCTGCGGCCTTGTGAATGTTGACCTGTTTAAAGGTCTTGTCACGCTCTGACCGTAGATTGCTTTGTATGTTTCTATTTTTAGTTTGGTCAGGGTGTGATGTGGGTGGGTATTCTATGTTGTAGGTCTAGGTTTTCTATTTCAATGTGTTTGGCCTGGTATGGTTCTCAATCAGAGGCAGCTGTCTATCGTTGTCTCTGATTGAGAGCCATACTTAGGTAGCCTGTTTTCCCATTTTGAGTTGTGGGTGATTATTTTCTGTTTAGTGTTTTTCGTCACCTTACAGGACTGTTAGTTTGTCGTTTTTGTTGTTTGTTCAGTGTTCAGTTGTTTTATTAAAAATATGAACACTTACCACGCTGCACCTTGGTCCTCCTCTCCTTCTCCCGACGACAATCGTGACAGGTCTTACTTWTCAGCTGCGGAGAGAGTGATCACAGAGTCTTCTGGAACAGCAGGTGCTCTCATGCATGTTTCAGTGTTATTTGCCTCAAAGTGGGCATAGAAGTAGTTTAGCTCATCTGGTAGGCTCGTYTCACTGGGCAGCTCTCAGCTGTGCTTCCCTTTGGAGTCTGTAATGGTTTGCAAGCCCTGCCACATCCAACGAGCGTCGGAGCCGGTGTAGTACGATTTGATCTTAGTCCTGTATTGATGCTTTGCCTGTTTGATGGTTCGTGGGAGGGCATTAATTTCTTATAAGCTTCCGGGTTAGAGTCCCGCTCCTTGAAAGCGGCAGCTCTAGCCTTTAGCTCATTGTGGATGTTGCCTGTAATCCATGGCTTCTGGTTGGGGTAGGTACGTACGGTCACTGTGGGGACGACGTCATTGATGCACTTATTGATGAAGCCAATGACTGATATGGTGTACTCGTCAATGTCATCGGAGGAATCCCGGAACATATTCCAGTCTGTGCTAGCAAAACAGTCCTGTAGCTTAGCATCTGCTTCATCTGACCACTTTTTTATTGATCTAGTCACTGGTGCTTCCTGCTTAAATATTTGCTTGTAAGCAGGAATCAGGAGGATAGAATTATGGTCAGCTTTGCCAAATGGAGGGCAGGAGAGAGCTTTGTATGTGTCTCTGTGTGGAGTAAAGGTGGTCCAGAGTATTTTTCCCTCTGGTTGCACATTTAACATGATGATAGAAATTTGGTAAAACGGATGTAAGTTTCTCTTCATTAAAGTCCCCGGCAACTAGGAGCGCCGCCTCTGGGTGAGCATTTCTTATTTGCTTATGGCGGAATACAGCTCATTCAATGTTATCTTAGTGCCAGCCTCTGACTGTGGTGGTATGTAAGTAGCTACGAAAAATATAGATGAAAACTCTCTAGATAGATAGAGTATCTCATGATAAGCTGTAGACCACACTACCTCAGGGAAGCAATAGCTTGAGACTTAGATATCGTGAACCAGCTGTTATTTACAAAAACACACCGCCCGCCGCCCTTTGTCTTACCAGATGCTGCTGTTCTATCCTGCCGTTACAGCTTATCTTTTTTATATTTTACCTTTATTTAACTAGGCAAGTCAGTTAAGAACAAATTCTTATTTTCAATGACGGCCTAGGAACAGTGGGTTAACTGCCTTGTTCAGGGGCAGAACGACAGATTTGCACCTTGTCAGCTCGGGGATTCGAACTTGCAACCTTGCGGTTACTAGCCCAGCGCTCTAACCACTAGGCTACCCTGCCGCCAGCTGGCTGTATGTTGATAGTGTAGTCATTCAATCAAAAATGTTAATCTTGCGCGTAGGTCATCGATTTAATTTTCCAAAGATTGCACATTTGCTAGCAGAATGGAAGGAAGTGGGGGTTTATTCGATCACCTACGAATTCTCAGAAGGCAGCCCGCCCCCTAGCCTCTTTTTCTCCGCCTCCTCTTCACGCAAATCACAGGGATCTGGGCCTGTTCCCGAGAAAGCAGTATATCGTTCACGTCGGGCTCGTCAGACTCGTTAAAAGAAAAAAGGATTCTGCCAGACCGTGGTGAGTAATTGCAGTACTGATGTCCAGAAGTTATTTTCGGTCATAAGAGACGGTAGCGGCAACATTATACACAAAATAAGTAATAAAAMAAGTTACAAAAACGCTAATAAACGTACAAAAAAACACAATCGGTTGGGGACAAATGAAACGTCTGCCTTCTTCTCCGGCGCCATTTTCTTAGTGTGTTATGGAATATACAAACACAGAATACCAATTGAGAAGAGACTGTAATTTTGATAATAAGATTTAAATACGGGATAATTGATGTACGTACCGACACTAACTGGTCGTGAATTATTTTCTTCATGTGACATGCCAATGCATGTGAGTCAGTAAGTGAATACTCAACTTGACAAATACACTAGAAAAAGCAGGGAAAATAGTACATGTATGCAACTGAATAATAGCTAGAGATACATGTTTTATCACATTGGAAAGAAAGGTCCTGAAACCTGTCCTTTTGTTCCTATTTTCAGTGAGCGGGGATGAATAGTTCAGGGACTGCGTCACCAATGGTACCCGATTACATATATATAGTGCACTACTTTTGACCAGAAACCCATAGGCTCTGATCAAAGTAATGCACTATGTAGGGAATAGGATACCATTGGGGATGCACATGGGGCTTGAGCTGCTCTTCCAAAGGAAAATATGATGAGAGACCATTCCCCTGGATGTAAACTGTACCACTTCAAGCTCTGAGTTATACTGAAGAGGTCTTCTGGGCTTTAGAGCGTGGCGAAGGAGGATAGGAATCCATATTAATGTAATAAACTTACACCATCCCTGTTTGTTCAGATGGTTTTCCTCATGTTTGAGAGAGAGATCAAATAAGCACATCAATTAAATGTAACTGATGTTGCTCTCGTTCTCTGATTTCTAAAATAACTCATGTCTATGGCTCCACTGGGCCTCTGGACAAATATGACTCTGTGTGTGTGTGTGATGGCAGCCAGGAAAGGCCAACTGCTCCCTGTGCTCCAGGCTCAATCGGAGTCCATCTGAGGCCCAGACCCTCTCAATCTACACCAGACACACAATCTCAATCTATACCAGATACATATCCTTACAGAGTACATCAGACACACTGACRCCCTCAATCCACACCAGATTCATAGACCTTCAGGGCTATAGTCCAAGTGTACACTGTAGTCTCTCAAATAGATTTTGTTCAACCTACACCACCCTCGTAGACCCTCTCAGTCAACTCCAGACTTACTGATCATCTAGATCAGTGGTTCCCAAACTTTTTATAGTCCCCTTCAAACATTCAACCTCCAGCTGCGTACCCCCTCTAGCACCAGGGTCAGCGCACTCTCAAATGTTGTTTTTTTGCCATTGTAAGCCTGCCACACTCTATACAATACATTTATAAGAATGAGTGTGAGTTTTTGTCACAACCCGGCTCGTGGGAAGTGACAAAGAGCTCTTATAGGACCAGGGCACAAATAATAATATAATAATCAATKATTTTGGTCTTWATTTAACCATCTTACATATAAAACCTTTTTTGTATATCAAAAATGGTGAATAACTCACCGCAGGTTAATGAGAAGGGTGTGCTTGAAAGGATGCACATAACTCTGCAATGTTGGGTTGTATTGGAGAGWGTCTCAGTCTTAAATCATTTCCCACACACAGTCTGCGRCTGTATTTAGTTTTCATGCTAGTGAMGGACGAGAATCCACTCTCACATAGGTACGTGGTTGCAAAGGGCATCAGTGTCTTAACAGCACAATTTGCCAAGGCAGGAGCGCAGCCCAATCCAGAAATCTGGCAGTGGCTTCTGATTACATTTTCACAGATCAGCTTGTTGCAATTTCGATGAGGCMCTCTTGTTCAGATATCGGTAAGTGGACTGGAGGCAGGACATGAAAGGGATAACAAATCCAGTTGTTTGTGTCATCCGTTTCATGAAAGTACCTGTGTAATTGCGCACCCAATTCACTCAGGTGCTTCGCTATAGCACATTTGACATTGTCCGTAAGCTTGAGTTCATTTGCGCACAAAAAATCATACAATGACGGAAAGACCTGTGTGTTGTCCTTGTTAATGCAGACAGAGAAGAGCTCCAACTTCTTAATCATAGCCTCAATTTTGTCCCGCACATTGAATATAGTTGCCGAGAGTCTCTGTAATCCTAGATTCAGATCATACAGGCGAGAAAAAACATCACCCAAATAGGCCAGTCGTGTGAGAAACTCGTCATCATGCAAGCGGTCAGACAAGTGAAAATGATGGTCAGTAAAAAATGTTTTAAGCTCGTCACTCAATAAAAAGAGTCCCTTGATAAAGGGACTCGTCACTCAATAAAAAGAGTCCCTTCCCCCTTGATAACCAGCACACTTCTGTATGTTGTAAAAGCGGTCGCTGCCCATATCATTGCATAATGCAGAAAATACGCAAGAGTTCAGGGGCCTTGCTTTAACAAAGTTACCATTTTCACTGTAGTGTCCAAAACGTATTTCAAGCTGTCAGGCATTTCCAAGGCAGCAAGAGCCTCTCGGTGGATGCTGCTGTGTACCCAAGTGGCATCAGGAGCAACTGCTTGCACCCGCGTTACCACTCCACTATGTCTCCCTGTCATGGCTTTTGCGCCATCAGTACAGATACCAACAATTATTGACCACCAAAGTCCATTTGATGTCACAAAGCTGTCCAGTATTTTATAAATATCCTCTCCTGTTGTCCTGGTTTCCAGTGGTTTGCAGAAGAGGATGTCTTCCTTAATTGACCCCCCATAAACGTAACGGGCATATACCAGGCCTGCCAAGTCTGTTGACTCATCCACAGAATTCACTGGCTTGGATGCGAAGCAGTAATCGTTTCAAAACATCTCCATCCATGTCACTGATGTGTCGTGAAACAGTGTTGTTTGATGAAGACATTGTCTGTATAGTTTTTTTGGCCTTTTCCTCCAGCATTGTCCCAGCCATATCTGCSGCAGCAGGAATAATTAAATCCTCCACAATAGCATGGGGATTGCCTGTCCTAGCCASTCGGTAGCTCACCATATAAGATGCTTCTAGTCCCTTCTTAMTAATGGTATKTATTGCTTTTATACATCTTACTACTTGGAGGTTGTCTTAATTCTCGCTCAAAAAACTCCTGCGGCTTATTTTTCAAATTGGCATGTTTTGTTTCTAAATGTCTGCACAAGAGTGAAGGTTTCATCGAGTTATGAGATAGTACTTTWGCACATATAACACKRTGTGGCTGAGGAAAGGCACTACTCCCAATATAAGTGAACCAAAAATCWATGTAGTTCTCATCATATTTGCGCCTCTTCGATGGTCCAACGTCCCTGTCTGTTGTTTGGTGCTTTCCCGAGTAAGAGGGCGGTAGCTCTTCGGCTGCGTCAGATTCTGTCAATGTCCAATATGCAGCTGGGCTAACAACAAATGTAGAATTACTGATGCTAGCATTGGATGTGCTCGTGGAGGCAGAACAACTTGTGTCGTCAACAGGTGCAGGTGTAGTACTGCTGGTAGTAGCAGTACTACCAGTAGAACTGGTATGTGTCTCTATGACGCGGCCTTACGTTTTTTAACCATTTATCCATTTTCGAGCAAACGGAATGAGCAGCAGCTACGTTTGGCTACATATGGACTGTTAGTGGAATCCCCACGAGAGAGTAATGGTTAATGTGATTGGAATTTAAATATTTGACTAAAGCTACCTGTTATTTGAACATTGGTTTGTTGTTTCGCTGAACACTAGATGGCCTAATTGTATTTTTGGGAGTGAAACGAGGCTACGAGGCGAGAAAAAAAACTCACCCAACTGTATAGCATATCGGAAAATGTGAAAATTTTTTTAAATTATAAAAATAAATAATAGAATAATGTGCATCAAATTTTTATTTGGCGCACCCCAGTTTTGGAATACCTGATCTAGATTAATGCTGTTCGTGGATTAGACACATGACGTTGAATTTGTGCACACACACACACACACAGAGTCCATGCCCAGTACACACACACCACAGTCAGAGGTCTGAGTGAGGTGGATGGTGGGGGAGAGGGGGGGGAGAGAGAGAAGGGAACATGGTGATGGTTCACACATGTGCCTGTGGACCGGCGGGCCGAAACACCAGGCGGCTCAGAGAAGCTTTATTTCAATTAGCAAGGAGGTCTGGAAGTGGAGCAGCTGTGACATAAGGCATGACTGACTGTGTAAATATGCACAGGCGATGTAGTGCCCGTACGCACACGCCATTACCTCAGCCTCAGAGCCTGATGCTCTCATCTCGTCTCCCGTGACTCACTCCCTCTCTCTGATGGTCGGCCTACTGTAGGCCACTGCGTATACATCACATGCGAAATAGCTTCAATGCCCTCATTATGAAATGTTCAGAATGATACATCTTGAATAGAGTATGCTGTACAGACAGTGGCCGTATGGAACTTTATGAAACAAAATGGTCAGACATGAGCAAAATTAAGCAATGCACGCACACATACTCACACATGGGTGGGTGGGTATGTACACACAATTATGTCTCACAGATTGTGAGTGTCAGAGGGCTAATTAGCTGAATAAATTAGGCTAAAAGGTGTACCAGTGAATTCATATTGAATTCATTGGATGTGTTGCTAGTCTCTGAAAGCCAACTCAGCCTGCCTGAAGAAAAAGAAACACCGCCAGGACTGTTCATATGAGCAGTGAGTWTAGTAAGGCTATCAGGTTATATTTATTCCACTTCAAGTCCTTTTCCCTATACTAAAATCATAAAACTCTGAGAATATTGTCATCCTAACAGGAACCGGTCATTTGTTGACTTAAAAACTCTAAAGTCATTGTGGGGCTGAATGAAGCCAGGACAGGAGAAAAGAGGCAAAGGCCAGTCAGCTGGACATAATAAGGTCTCTGGAAGGTCAGTGAGAAAATTGCTCCGAATGCACTGGTGTAATAGGGTTCATACGAACAAGGTCTCATCACCCTCTGTTTTTCATTCAGAGCCTGGGCTTGTTGAGATCCCCAAACACAAATCAGACCTAAATCAAGGCTCTATCTCAACCGKCATCTCTTAAAAAGCAATATTATGCAAGTGTGTCCCTTACAGATTGTTCTTGCACATAGTGACCTAGTTATGAATTTACCTTTAGTTGACATAGGGTTCATGTCAGATTTTTTGTTGTTGACATGATAGTGATCTCTGAATGATCTCCCCTTGACAATAGCCTTATAAGGCATCATGAATTTAGGATCTACATTTAGAATCTAGATGATTCACACAGGAAGAAAAAATAACATACAAGAGACACCATTTTAAGTAGTCATTTTTATATACACATGTATGTATTCATATATTACACATTTAATACAGGCATATTGAGATYGATCATGAAGAGAAGAACAGAAAAAAAGTGGCTGAGATATTTGTAAAAATGTACATTTCATGAGAAATCATATACACACAATTTTGCTTTTTTTAACTCTCCTTTTGACAGACATACAAAKAATTACCATAATGACAAGCCCCCACCCCCCCCMRAAAAAATCACAGGGTGTTATGTAGAGACAGCAAGAACCAGCTTGCTAAATATACGTTGAATATATATTCCCGTTTCTGTGTGGGGTTTCTCTGATCGAAGGGGTGAATCGAGAGTAGCCTGTGCTGTTTAAAGGAGAACGCCACAAAGAATATGTTGTTCCACTCTAAACGTTCCTCACCTGCTACCTGCTAATGCTTTCGTTTAGTAAACTCCATTCAGATAACCTCACATCATTTGGTTGGGACAGTATGGTGTCATAGTGTTCTTGAAGAGATTTAAATAAATGTTGAGTTTTTTGGTGTATTATTTTACCCATCATACAACTAAAGTATCTGCCTCTACAATGCTACTGAAGGTTGCAAACCTCATCTTAAAAAAAAAAAAATGTACATACAATTTAAACATTTCCAATAAAACAGTGGCGATTCAGATTAATCCATGCCCTACAAAACTAAATCTTGACCGAATCGTACTGTGTACAAAACAAATCATATTTAAAAAATGCTTCTCGATTCAACATTGTTAAACAATAATKACTTCTTTCTCATAGTTATTCAATTCTGTGGCCACATATGGACTAAGTATTTTGTTGTTGTACTGAACAGTTTTATTTTTGAGGACAGGTTGGATACAGAAATAAATAGAAATAGATAGAGATACATAGAGGAGTCGAGATGGATATCTATGGAGATGAGTCCTCTATCTATCTCTATGGGCGGATCACATATGAACTAGTAAGCGATGTGACKAAAGGCACCTTTTTATACAAGTAAGAGAAAGGCTTGGATTAACCAGATCTACTCATAGTGCCTCTGAAATGGCGTAGTGCACTACTATTAAACAAAATAATTGAACTACATACTGTGGGGGCATAGGCTGTCATTTCAGAAGCAGCGAGAACGTTAACAGTATCAAACCCTAACTGCTCCAAAGACCAGGTGTCTACAAGGATACAGTGGTCAGATGGCCACATACAGGATTGACAGTAACAGTACAAATCTAGTATTGAAGTAACCTACAATGCCTAGAGGGGCCTTTAGAAAATAGTCCACAATCCCAGTGTTGCTGATGTGCCCATGATCAATGTTTGTAATGACAATACACTACTGATCATTTACCTATACCTATGTCAAAACAATGGTTTTGGGGAGGAGGCATTGGATAAAAAAGGCATACAAAAAACATCTTTGTGATATTGATAGAACTAACTGCTACATAACGTGTATGCATATCCCTCCATCTAGGAGATGTAGCCCTAGATACTGGTCCTCCATTGGTATATAAGGCAAGAATGAATCACTCAGTATGACATCAAGTCAGCACCAAGAACCTTTGTCTCTCTCCTCACAGGCAAACATGGCAGTTACAGTATGTAACCTATCCCGACTGGRTAGCGTTATATTACCGTCATCAACAGATGTCAAGGTATATTTTCTTAAAGGCATTTCTAGAATTGATTTGGCCTGATTTTGATTAAGAAGCTAGGTCAGTAGGCTGCCCAGTGCTCTTAAATAGACAGAAGGCTTTTTGGGAACAAAGATCTCTCTCTCTCTGATCAAAGAGAGAAAAATACCCAAGATAGAAAAGACTTTCAAAAGGTGACATCGTAGCAAAGAGAGAACTGAGACAGTGAGTCCCACTGGATCAGTGGTTTCTGGAAGACAAGATGCCTTTGGGTTTGACTGGTGTAGAAACTGGAGGCATTTTCCTTTCAATGTCCGAAAACAGTACTATTATAAAACAACAACAACAGGCACAAGATTAGTGCTTTCTTTTTTTGTTAGCGGTGTTTTTTTTAACATACAAAAGGGCAGAAAGAAAAGATAGGCACGTTTCTCTWTGAATTTATCCACAGTAAAGAAGAGGCACTGAGGTCAGTTAAGTATGGGTTGCGCCTGCCACTCGGCCGTGTCATTGCCATTGTTATCAATGTTCTAGACGTCACAGCCATATTGATACCCAAAAGTAGAACGGGGGCTAATGACGGTTTTGTCTRAATTACACTAYAGTGGCATGGAAATACGATGACATTGCTCAAGTAGGCAAATATTTAGTAAGAAACAACTTTGCCATCATTATCATGTTGTCAAATGTACTTTATGCAGATATAACAACATTTCTTACTTAGCACAGTTCGTCAAAAATAGCTAGCAATGCTAACGTTAGCTATCCGGTAGATTCCTCTCAGTCTTAGCTAGCCAGCAAACATTATACTGCATCTAAAGTCAATATAGCAACATCAAAATGATGACAAAAGGTTTTCCTAYGAATTATTTGCCTTCTTTAGTAATGTAATTATATTTCCAAGCCACTGTAATGCACTTTTGATTAATATTCATCGGCACCAATTGACAATGCATTGAGTGGAATGATCAGTCGGGCATCAGTCCTAAAACCAATGTTCAAAACAATATTGTGACGAAACGTGCAGCCCACAAATTGTTTTTTGCCTTTGAACGAGAACACTTAAAATGTACTTTGTATGGTTGTCTGAAGCAACATACAACCAATTAAGCTTGTGCCATGACAKTTTTAGAGAAGCTGTTTAGTTTAAGACAGCTTCTACTTCATTTTCTTCATTGCACACAATCAGAATAGAAAGAGCCCAGAAAAAAAAATATCTGTAAAAAGAGATCTCGAGTTAAGTCTCAAGTACAATACTCAGCGACCGTATTTCGACTGGAGAAGAGAAGGAGAGAGGGGTGAGGGAAGAAAGTTTGGCCTTCTCACATCTTCTCTTCTCACTGTTTTACACAAAATCTTTGTTACTCAAGAGCTTCAGTGGAATACACAGAACATTTACAAAGGAGAGAAAATAAAATGTCCGGAAAGATTGTTAGTGCATAATTTTCCCCCCAATTTTTTTTGTTGATATAATATATATATATATTTATATATAAGCCATACATTGTCACCTATACATAACAAAACACTACGATTCTGACTTTATAAAAGTCTGAATTAAATCAGAAAGCATTACACTTCTCAATATCTATACCTTTACATTTCCTGACAGCCCAATGTTTATTTTTATTTTATTATTATTTTTAAACAGTGTTCAATACTCAGTGCTGCTTTACTGCAGTAAGAAGCTCTCTTCTCTCTTCCCGGGGACAGACAGGTGCATTGGGACATAATATCAAGRCGCTTTCCAAAATGTCTGGATGTGTCACAAAAACCTGTTGTATTCGCTGCACCTCTCCCCTCTAACCCTCCCGTTCCATAAATATGACAAAAAGGACTAAAATATTGAAAATAAAAACTTTCAATAGAGCCGTTGTGCTTGGGGGGGTCCAGGCCGGTGTGCCTACTCAACAGTCTGCCATGTAACGACCTAGGAGAATAAGGAACAAMACAGATATTAGACCCCAGTATAGACCACGTCATTCACATTTAACTAACCAAAAGGGAGTGTCTACACCTCAAGTCACAACAGATACATTAAAACAATAAATTGGTGACAAGTTAGTAGTTATTACYTGTAGCTATTCACTTATAGCTAGGTAAGAATAGATTATGTGGTGAGTAGGAAAGAAAGAATCTACCATACATGATATATGCTCTTTTGCTTTATTCCTGCACCCATATGTTTCGGCTGCAGAAGCCTTTATCAGGTGTCAGATTCTGTGACTAGATCTTGGTCCTATACGTACCTGTGGCAAACCTCTTCTTGTTGAGGGACAGTCTGTACCCGGCTCCCAACAGCTCCATGTCCACCCCTGACAGCGTGCTCCCCTCGCTCATAAACTGCACAGCCAGGGTGGTTGGGGTGGACGGGCCATCCGACAGCTCAAACTTAGCCCTCAGAGACCCCGAGCCTTCATTGTCAGACTTCTCTGAGATATCACTCAGCTTCCATARAGACTTATTCAGCTCTGAGTTCCTGGTGGAAAGAGATGGAAGAAGACATGTGAACGTGTATCTTACACAAGCATTTGCACTTCCACTCTACCATAGAGACATGACAAACACAGATACACTATTCAGTGTTTCCCCTAAATTCATTCATTTTAAATCGTTGCCACCACTGGAAAAAAAAAAAGGTAAATTGTGAGTCTCGTAGCAAAGAGTCTGAGAATACTTATGTGAATAAAGTATTTCTGTTTATTATTTTCAAAAATTTTGCCAAAAAATTCTAGACACCTGTTTTTGCTTTGTCATTGTGGGGTATTGTGTATAGATTGATGAGGGGCAAAATATATTTTATACATTTCAGAATAARGCGGTAACGTAACAAAAAAGTCATTCACCCCACCCTCGCCACTACCTCTGCCCCCCACCCCGGAAAAAAACCCTAGAGGAAACACTCCTGTTACTAGATACACAACAACAAAACACAGGTAATGCTAGCGATAAGTACAGTACAACATTAACCAGGCTTACAGCTGATGCTAGTGCTGTGCTGTCTGGACTGTTGTGGTCTGTTTTTGTCATGGAAAAACTATTTATCAATACGAGTCAGTCAATTCGAATCAATCAAGCAAGCAATATATCAAAGCGTCAGTCACTGGCAGGTGGCAGCGTGGTAGGAACAGCTTGTCCCACGAATTAATCACAAAAAATGGAGGATTAGCTGATAACTACGAAACAAACATTCTGGATAAATAGAGAATCTGGAACTACTTCTTGATCAGCTCGAAAAAGAAGCGAACAAGAGAAGACCTTTGATCGAGTTCTGCGAGCAAAACTGAAGAGAAGCCGTCTAAAATTGCAAATGTAACATTGGAGGGGGACGTTTTTATAACCACGTCTCCAGGAGATAGTGCATTGCTTACAAGTATGAGCAAGCAGTTAAAAAACTGGATCTATTGCCTGGGCTACTGCGGGAGGTTGAGGCCTTAAAAACAGGAATGGATTACAGTAATAAAATGATGGAAGAAGTACGAGCGGATAATAAGATATTGAAAACTACCGTGGACTCCCTAAAAGACACTACCGAGAGGCTACGGTATGATAATAAAACAATGAAAGCCGAATTACTTGATCTAAAGTGCAGAAGTATGAAAAATAATTATAATGGGAATAAAGGAAAAAGTCAAGGTGTTCATGAAACGTAATCTCAAGATGAACAGGTGGAAACAATTGATTCTCAAAAGGGCTCACCATTTCGGTTGCAGAGCAGAGGGAAGGTCCCGTCCGATCGTAGCTATGCTAACCCACTACAAAATTAAAATTGCCWAGTTACAACAGGGTAGGGAATTGAAGAACACCCCAATTCTCTATTAATGAACAATTTCCCCATGAAATAGTGGAGAGACGACGTGCCCTGTACCCCACTTTCAAAAGGCTCCGAGCAGAGAAGCAGAATGTTCGTCTAGTGGTCGATAAATTATATGTAAACAACCAAATGTTCAAGGACTCCAAGATTACAACGTGGCTGTGAGTGATAGCTACCTCCTGTTGAAGTAGTTCCCGATACATATTTGCACCGCATTACACAGTAAACATGGATTCAACTAACCGGTGCCCCCACACATTGACTCTGTACCGGCTATATACCCCTGTATATGTTATTTTTTACTGCTTTAATTACTTGTTACTTTTATCTCTTATCCGTATTTTTTGAAACTGCACTGTCGGTTAAGGGGCTCGTAAGTAAGCATGTCACTGTAAGTTCTACACCTGTTGTATTCGGCGCCTGTGACTAATAACGTTTGATTTGATTAATTTGTTTTTTACATAAACTACTTTTATTTTTATTTTTTCATGCAGTATGGAACCGTGGACTATGTTTACTTAAAATAAGGTTGGACGTGGATGGTAATGCAGAATGGGTATGACGAACTTATCCTTTTTCTATTTAGGCAATATGGAACTTTGGGCGCAATATCAGGTTTTGATTCAGGGGAAGACGAAGTTGGGTAAGGCTGATCTTTTTCCTTTATGATTGTTTATTTATTAAATTCGAAGATTGAACATTAGAAATACCAAGGTTGTTTTTKTWSTTTGATATGATATGGCCTAATTGTAGAGGTCGGGTATATTATGACTTAAAAGCTGGTATATAGTGCGGCCCTTGTTCGCCGATGTGAATCGGAACGATTAGCTTTTAAGATAAAACKTAATAAATATTAATAGATTTATTATAAGGCAAAATTATTATATAACTAAAAACCGGTTCTCTATTGGAATAGGCCTATACGATCCTAAAATAATTGGTGTTACCTATTTACATTTAAAATATCAATCTTAATATAAAAAATGTAAAGGATGATTATTGTTCCGATACACACCGGCAAATGGAGTAGGTATTGTCAACAGGGTTGTTGTCTCTATTAGTGTGTGGCGGGCTGGTTAAGACGGATAAACTGATTGAAGTTAACGGTAGAACTAACACAATCACTGGCTTATGGAAGCACTTCTCTAAGCGAGAGAGAGGTATATTATATTTCTATATAAGCTATTTATGCTACCTTTTATATTATTGATCCTAATGATATAGGCCTATGTGTAAAACAGCCGAGGTGATAGAGCAACGACCCTGGAATAAAAACAAAATGTGTATCGGTGGAGAGAGGGTTGGTTTTACAGGTTTACTCGCTCTGAATTGTCAGTAATGCATGTATTCTTGGCTATCGTGCCATGGCTGTGTCAGAGTCGATTGTAAGTTAAACTTGGGTATTCCTTTATGGGCAGTGTGATGCCTAAGACACATTTTTACTTGCAGTCATTAGCGGCCGTTAGAATCTATGTTCCTTTTTCCTTCCTCCTTTTTTGGTCGGAATACAACAGGCTATATGAGGACTACATGAAATATGTCTTGCATGTAATGGATATAAAAAAAAGGGACTGGTCTTGCGATATGTAGGTTGTTTTCTCTTAATTTTTCCAAARATTTTCGAWCAATTTAATCCAATGAACTGAGCAGGATGGGCTGACATGCCTTGCTAGGACTTTCAAAATATGAGCATGCATTTATAAGATTGTGCTGTTATTATTTCTATTCATATGATCTATTATTGGTACTATTTTTTTTTTTCTGACTGTTTTCCATGTTATTTGGTTAGTTCCCTTAAGCACCCTCATAGTTATTTATGTTATCATGGGACTGCCCATATTTCCCTTTGGGCAACTCCAATTGGCGGCCAAGGGTTTGCCTTAGGACACAAAGGTACGTCATGAGTCAGGGAGATGGTTGAACAGACCTAGATATGGGGGGAGGTTTTAGTGGGTGGAATATTAGGACAATTGGAGGTTTACAAAGTTGCAAATTATTATGGTACAACTATTTGGACACTATCATCATGGTGCTTTTTAATGGTAAGTTTACAAAACATTGGTTGTGGTAAGTATAATTGAAACTTGGGTATCATTATGGTAAGTGCGGAAATAAGTATAGCAGATCATAAAAAAAGCTATACATTTTCACATGAAACGGAGAGWATATAATATCTATTGTTTACAGGAAACTCATTCTACAAATATAGATGAGGTTGGGTGGGAAAAGGACTGGGAGGGAGAAATAGATTTTTGTCATGGGCAAAGAAACTCAAAAGGTGTGATTATACTAATTGATACAAATTTTGATCAGATGGCACAAACAGATCCGCAAGGAAAATTGATTATTTTAAATATGCTATTGGACCAAAAACAGATCTGGCTAATTAATCTATATGGGCCAAATAATGATGACCCACACTTCTTCGAAAATATATATAATAATTTATTGAGCGCACAAGCAACAAAATAATCGGATATTACGGTGGGAGATTATAACGCGGTTTTAAGTACCTCGATGGATCGTAAAGGAAATCATTCTACAAACTATCACCCTCAAGCACTTAAGGAGATCACAAAGATCATGGATACATTAGAACTCGTGGATATATGGAGGTTGAAAAACCCTGACCTAGTGAGATATACATGGAGGATGCTTAATCAAGCTAGCCGTCTTGATTACTTCCTAGTCTCGTTCTTGCTGGCATCAAAAGTTTTTAAAAGTTTTAATAGGAGACCGAATGCGATCAGACCACCATCTAATTGGCCTCCATATAACTCTTACAGAATATGATTGGACCACCATCTAATTGGCCTCCATATAACTCTTACAGTATTTCCACGTGGACAGGGATAATGGAAATGTAATCAAAGCCTATTGGATGACCATTTTTAACTAAGACAAAATAATAAATCTCTTAACTAAGACAAAATAATTTATAATTTACTTTTTTTTTTGCATAACATAGGTACAACAGATCCCCTTATTGTATGGGACACTTTCAAATGTACTTTTAGAGGCCATTCAATACAATATTCATCATTTAAACAAAAGCAGTTTAGGTCAAAAGAGATTAGACTAATAAAGGAAGTAACATCGCAGGTAGATGGTAATGGAAACTGTACTATAGAGGCACAAAATAGAAAAAAACTAAAATAAATGGAGGTACTTATTAACGATCAAGTGTAATGTATTACAAAATATAGTGAATTGGATGGAAAAAGGTTAAAAATGCACAAACATTATTTACAGAAACTTGTTACAAATGGAGWTATCCATGATTCACCAAATTATATTTTGAAAAAGGAAGCAAAATATTTTAAGCATATGTTCTATTTTCAGTCTCTTCCATTTCCACTGAATGATGTTAACTGTAAGGATTTCTTTCCTAATAATAATAATAATCATCATGTAAAATTAACACATTTACAGAAAGACCTGTGTGAAGGCCAACTTACAGAAGAGGAACTTTTTGATGCAATACAATCTTTTCAGTCTGGAAAAACACCAGGGCTTGACAGTATACCAGYAGAGGTATATCAGACCTTTTTTTATGCACTCAAAGATCCATTATTAGCCTGTTTCAATTACTCTTATACAAATGGTARACTTTCAGGTACTCAACAAGAAGGTCTGATTTCATTACTACTAAAGCGGTATCCATAATGGTAAGTATAAAGATCCAGTCCATTTAAAAAACTGAAGGGCTCTAACACTTCAATGTAAATAATGGTTACTTCTCAGAAAGTATTGAGCTTTTAAGAAGAGTAAAACAAGGCTGTCCGTTGTCTCCATATCTATTTATTATGGCCATTGAAATGCCAACTATTAAAATTAGATCCAACAAGAACATCAAGGGGTTAGAAATCCTGGGGATAAAAACAAGTGTCAATGTATGCCGATGACTCTAGTTTTTTCTCAAGTCTGCAATCTGGATCTCTGCACAGTCTCATTGAAGATCTTGATCACTTTTCTAGCCTCTCTGGATTAAAACCTAATTATGAAAAGTGTACCATATTACGTATTGGTACGTAAAAAAATACAGTGCTTACACTACCTTGTAGTTTACCAATAAAATGGGCGGATGGTGAAGTAGACCTAATTGGTATTCACATCTCAAAAAATATAAATGAACTTACCAGAATTTCAATAGAAAGTTAGCAAAAATAGATAAGATTCTGCAACCATGGAAAGGTAAATACTTATTTATGGAAAAATTGATTACCTCTTTGGTCCTATCACAGTTTACGTACTTACTAATGGCACTGTCTACTCCAGAGGACTCATTTTTTAAATAATATGAGCAAAAAATATTTCATTTTATTTGGAATGCTAAGCCAGACAAAATTAAACGTGCCTATTTATATAATGAATATGAGTTTAGGGGTGGGCTAAAATGATTAAATATTAACGCTTTAAACCTCACTAAAATCTTCACTCATGCATAAGTCATACTTAAACCCAAAATGGTTCTCCAGTAGATTATTAAAAAAGGCTCATCCTTTGTTCAAAAATTGCCTTTTTGCCTTTATACAACTTCTCATTTCCGACTAATTGAACATTTAATTTTGTTTAAAGTATCGCCTTTTCTTAAACAAGCCATACAAWGCTGTTTACAACTTCAGTTTTATCCTCCATAAAAGATAGAACAAATATTACAACAAATATAGTTAAACTGAAATATACTAATTAATTAAAAAAACATTCTTTATGGATAAAAAAAAAGTATTATATTTATTCATGATATTATGAATAGACACGGAGGAGTTATGTCACACATGCAGTTATCGAAAATATATGGGAATATCTGCTCAATCCAAATTTACAACCAACTGATTGCAGAACTACCACAAAAATAGAGGAGGCAAGTGGAAAAGGGAGAAGGTAGGGAACTTGGTTTCCCTGCCAAATATTAGAGATACAAATTGGCTGAAAGGAACTGGCATAAATAGAAAAATATACCAGTTTCATTTGAGGACAAAATTGTTGACAGCTGCGCCATACAGGTTGCAAAATAAATGGTAAGAGACTTTCAATGTACCAATTCCATGGCATATGGTTTATGAACTGGTACAAAAACTACACTTGATTCAACAGAAAAAAAAAGAAAAAAAAGAAACGCCTCTCACTGTCAACTGCGTTTATTTTCAGCAAACTTAACATGTGTAAATATTTGTATAAACATAACAAGATTCAACAACTGAGACCTAAACTGAACAAGTTCCACAGACATGTGACTAACAGAAATGGAATAATGTGTCCCTGAACAAAGGGGAGGTCAAAATCAAAAGTAACAGTCAGTATTTGTGTGGCCACCAGCTGCATTAACTTCTTTGGGATAGGGGGCGGTATTTTGACGTCCGGATGAAAAGTGTGCCCAAAGTAAACTACCTGATACTCAGGCCCAGAAGCTAGGATATGCATATAATGGGTAGATTTGGATAGAAAACACTCAGTTTCTAAAAACTGTTAAAATAATGTATGTGAGTATAAACAGAACTGAAATGCAGGCGAAACCCTGAGGACAAACCCCCCCCCCCCAAAAAATATCTACCACTGATTTCAATGGCGGCACTTTTATAATAGGGTGAAATCGTGCCCGATTGCAATTCCTAGGGCTTCCACTAGATGTCAACAGTCTTTAGAAAGAGTTTCAGGCTGGTTTTTGGAAAAAAGAGCCAGAATTGTAGTTTTTCTAGGTGGCTCCCATTTTGGCTGTAGTGTTTCCAAGCGCGTCAATGAGAGCGCGTTCTTTGGTATTTGTCTCCGGTAAAGACAATAACGATTCTCCGTCTTAAATTTTATAATTATTTGCGTATTAGAGTACCTAAGGGTTGATTATAAACGTTGATTGACTTGTTTGGTAATTTATTTGTAATGTTTGGGATTAATTTTGTATGCATTTTGAAGAAGGCAAAACGAGTGGTTATTGACTGAAGCGCGCCAGCTAAACTGAGTTTTTAATTGAATATAAAGAAGGAGTTTATCGAACAAAAGGACCATTTGTAATGTAACTGGGACCTTTGACGTGCCAACAGAAGAAGATCTTCAAGGTAAGGCATATAATTATATCGCTATTTCTGACTTTCGTGTCGCAACTCTCTGGTTGAAAATGAATTGTTATGCATTTGTGTGCTGGGCGCTGTCCTCAGATAATCGCATGGTTTGCCTTTTTGAAATCTGACACGGCGGCTGGATTAACAACAAGTTAAGCTTTATTTTGATGTATTGCACTTGTGATATAAGTTTAATATTTATAGTAATTTAATTTGAATTTGGCGCTCTGCAATTTCACCGATTTGGCCAGGTTGGACGGTAGCGTCCCACTGATCCGCAAGAAGTTATTAAGTACTGCAGTGCATCTCCTCCTCATGGACTGCACCCGATTTGGCAGCTCTTGCTGTGAGATGTTACCCCACTCTTCCACCATGGCACCTGCAAGTTCCCAGACATTTCTGGGGGGAATGACCCTAGCCCTCACCCGCCGATCCAACAGGTCCCAGACGTGCTCAATGGGATTGAGATCCGGGCTCTTTGCTGGCCATGGCAGAACACTGACATTCCTGTCTTGCAGGAAATCTCGCACAGTACGAGCAGTATGGCTGTGGCATTGTCATGCTGGAGGGCCATGTCAGGATGAGCCTGCAGGAAGGGTACCACGAGGGAGAGGATGTCTTCCTTTAACGCACAGCGTTGAGATTGCTGCAATGACAAAAAGCTCAATCCGATGATGCTGTGACACACCCCCCAGACCATGACGGACCCTCCACCTCCAAATCGATCCCACTCCAGAGTACAGGCCTCGGTGTAATGCTCATTCCCTCGACGATAAACACGAATCCGACCATCACCCCTGGTGAGACAAAATCGCGACTTGTCAGTGAAGGTCATTTTTTCCAGTCCTGTCTGGTCCAGCGACGGTGGGTTTGTGCCCATAGGCGATGTTGTTGCCGGTGATGTCTGGTGAGGACCTGTCTTACAACAGGCCTACAAGCCCTCAGCCTATTGCGGGCAGTCTGAGCGCTGCTGGAGGTATTGTGCGTTCCTGGTGTTAACACGGGCAGTTGTTGTTGCCATCCTGTACCTGTCCCGCATGTGTGATGTGCGGATGTACCGATCCTGTGCAGGTGTTGTTGCACGCGGTCTGCCACTGCGAGGACGATCAGCTGTCCGTCCTGTCTCCCTGTAGCGCTGTCTTAGGCGTCTCACAGTACGGACATTGCAATTTATTGCCCTGGCCACATCTGCAGTCCTCATGCCTCCTTGCAGCATGCCTAAGGCACGTTCACGCAGAAGAGCAGGGACCCTGGGCATCTTTTTTTTGTGTGTTTTTCAGAGTCAGTAGAAAGGCCTCTTTTATGGTCCTAAGTTTTCATAACTGTGACCTTAATTTCCTACCGTCCTGTAAGCTGTTAATGTCTTAACGACCATTCCACAGGTGCATGTTCATTAATTGTTTATGGTTCATTGAACAAGCATGCGAAACAGTGTTTAAACCCTTTACAATGAAGATCTGTGAAGTTATTTGGATTTTTACAAATTATCTTTGAAAGACATGGTCCTGAAAAAGGGACTTTTTTGTTTGTTGCTGAGTTTATAAAATTCTTGCACCAACAGATTGCTATATTACACTGCTCAAAAAAATAAGGGAACACTTAAACAACACAATGTAACTCCAAGTCAATCACACTTCTGTGAAATCAAACTGGTCCACTTAGGAAGCAACACTGATTGACAATAAATTTCACATGCTGTTTGTGCAAATGGAATAGACAAAAGGTGGAAATTATAGGCAATTAGCAAGACACCCCCAATAAAGGAGTGGTTCTGCAGGTGGTGACCACAGACCACTTCTCAGTTCCTATGCTTCCTGGTCTGATGTTTTGGTCACTTTTGAATGCTGGCGGTGCTTTCACTCTAGTGGTAGCATGAGACAGAGTCTACAACCCACACAAGTGGCTCAGGTAGTGCAGCTCATCCAGGATGGCACATCAATGCGAGCTGTGGCAAGAAGGTTTGCTGTGTCTGTCAGCGTAGTGTCCAGAGCATGGAGGCGCTACCAGGAGGACAGGCCAGTACATCAGGAGACGTGGAGGAGGCCATAGGAGGGCAACAACCCAGCAGCAGGACCGCTACCTCCACCTTTGTGCAAGGAGGAGCACTGCCAGAGCCCTGCAAAATGACCTCCAGCAGGCCACAAATGTGTTACATTGTGTTTTAAGTGTTCCCTTTATTTTCTTGAGCAGTGTATATGGGGCATACAACCATGTCAGCTCACAGGTTCAGGAATTGTTAAAAAAAAATCACAACATGCACTTAAAATGAACTTTACAAATAGCATTGTTGGGCGATTTGGAAAGCCATAGTCAGTCAATAAATAATATAATAATACTCGTAGGAAAAGGTGTCAACTAGTCAAATCTGTGGATACTATACGATTAGAAAGGTTAAAAAAATTATGTAAAACATCACAGCACAATGAAAAATATACAGCACATGGAAACCAAACGAGGTCTATGGTGATAGGTGGGATGGGCTGAGAGTGGCTGAGGGTTGGGATTAAAAAGTTTATGTTTGGTATTGTATTATTGTTATGTGACTGCTTCAAATATAAAAGTACCATTTATGTAAAAGTTGTATGTAAAATGTGTATGCTAAATCTGTATGTAAAATGTATGTATATGTAGCAAAAAAAGCTGTAAAAAAAACTAAAATATATTAGTACCTCTGAAACAGGGGGGGGGGTCGAGGGGTTAAAAAAAAAATATATATATATATAAACTAAATAGTACTGCTGTCCACATGTTCTCTGGTCGTTTCTCTCACCAGACAGCATTGGGCAGGGACTGCATGTTGATGACCTCCCCGTCTACAGGCACTAGGACCTGTACGTTGGAAAGAGGGCCGGGGCAGAGCATGGACTCTGGGTTGTAACGGTAGTCCAGCCTCAGGTCGGTGGTGGTGGGGGTACACTTCCAGTACACTGCCAGGTTCAGAGGGGTGGACTGGATCCCATTAGAGGACACCTAGACAGAGGGACAGGTCAAGTCAGTGGTAGCGGGGGTGCACTTCCAGTACACTGCCAGGTTCAGAGTGGTGGACTGGATCCCATTAGAGGACACCTGTACACCCAGTGACACAGCATAAGGTCAGAAGGAAAACAGCAAAGACCATATTATTGGAGAGAAGCCAAAACAATTAATACACTAACAATATATGAAATAAATACATTTACAAACACACATTTGATGGTAATAAATGTTTCATTTTGAGTATAACTTATTTTACTTCTGGAGTATATACTGTAGGCGTATACAATATACTAAAGTGAGTATTTAGTTTAGTCTGGGACTAACCTGGTATTTGAGGATGTCCACATTGTAGTAGGATGCAGCAGGGTTCTGCTCTGATGCTTTCCTGAGGTAGGATGTGAGAGCTTGCATGTTGAACCAAAAGTCCTTGGTATTAGTGTCACTTTGCGAGGGATCACTGGATAACACACACACACACACACACAGGAAATTATCAGAGATTCAAGTATTCATTGCTCTGTGCGTGTGCAAACCCTTTTATTGCCCCGCAGCTATTAAAAAATGAATTCCGTTTGATTCAATTAGTCCAGCCATGTGGACTCAGAGTTACCCAGAGGAAGCAGACTGAGAAGGACAGAAAGAAAAACGAGGAAGAAAAGATCCTCTTTTCCTTTGGGGGAAGAAAGGAATCCACTCTTCAAAGAGACTCTCAGGTTGCTGTCTGTTTTCCACTGATGATTCACTGCTAATAAGTTGGCTAGGGCTAGACAMACGGTGGCTATGCTGGAGAAAACACAACACGGAGCTTCAATTTAGAGGCGATACTGTCGCTTGTTGAGAGCTGACGCAACACTCCTCTAGACATGGCCTGTTGAGAACCTGATGTCTGAAGAGGAATGGTGGAAAATAGTTCGCTGTCAGGATAATGATAGGTTTATGACCAATGCTAATAGAATTTCCCCTCAATGACGCAAGCTAGGTTTCCCCTCATCACCCCACCACCACCACTATCCCCTCAACACCTCTCTCTCTCTCTACGGGCTGCCACCCTGATATGCTCAAGTCTTGTCCACTGGTGTTCAACCAGTGTTATAGCCTTTCTTTGGGTCCAAACGCACACACCTGTATTGGAATCTGGTCTTTACTGATATAGCTGAATGATTCTCTATGGTCCTGTATGCCTGTATGGTAACCACACATCAATCAGGTTCATTAAAACRTTGTAGGAATGTTTACGTTAACCATATCAACTGTGAATAAAAYGTTATCAGAATGTTGGAATTTCTCCACTCACCTGAACAGTAGTGTCTGGTTGGGGAGGATCTGCTCCAGTTTGGACGTGCTCTTCAGTTTGAAGGTGAGCACGGCAGGGGAGGGGTTACTGGTGAACACCTTGATGATACCCATGGGGAAGGACAGGGTCATGTCACCAGTGATCTTTACTATGCACCTAGAGGGTGAAGGAGAGCGGCACGTGAAAGGGGTTAAACCTGTGATCTTCAACACACCTAAGGAGACGAGAAAAGCAGCAAAGAAAGAGAGCAGGCCCTACAGCTCACGCAAAGAGACAAATTTGCCTCCACACTGGATAGTTTTGTTCAAGTGACATGTTGATGTTGCAGCACATTAGAGATTGTACTGCCGCGGATGCGCACAGAAAAAGAAACAGTACGTGGGACATGTCTATGCATGAACTCAAAGCTCATATCAATTTGATCTGATAGGTTTGAGGTTAACTTTTTCCCCCCAAGAGACCATGCCACGCAACCGCTTCAGAGATTATGAGACACCTGCATTTTGATGGGAAGGATACCAACACGCTTGCAGACGGACCAAGATCATCGCCGTCTCAGACACCTGGAAATGTTGTGTGAAGAACTGCATTGCCAGGAGAGAATATAACTGTTGATGAGCAACTATTCCAAAACCAAATCTCGGTGCCATTTCACCCAATACATGGCCAACAAACTGGACACAAGTTTTGGTTGGCCGCCGATGTCGAAACCAAGTACTTGCTCAATGGCTTTCCATATCTGGGGAAAGATGAATCCAGGCCAGAAGGTGAACGACTGTTTGAGCCTGTGGTTTTGAGACTCAGAGCGTTACATGGGCAATGGCAGTGACAACGAACAACTTCTTCACATCAATTTCCCTGGCAGACAAGTTGATTGCAAAGAAGACTAGCCTGCTCGGAACCGTGAACAAACAGAGTAGGGACCTGCGCAAAACAACATACCAGCGGAGCTGTACTCCATATCAGTGATGGAGAGTGACAACCGCCTGGTTATATCTTTTACTCTCCACATTGTCAAAAGAAGCTGAAACTTAACTGTATTACTTACTATAACTCTATTACCAACCAAATCTACAAATCAAATTGATCAAATGTATTACACTGTAATGTTTTATTGTAGGGAAYGAAAATAAGCTATACCTTTTTTCACTAGGACTTTGTAGAACGTTACAAAACTTATCCTTGACTCTATCCAAACAAATAACGATTGTTTTTATATCTTCTCATGGATATATTTCCACATCCTTTATAATTGTTTATGCACTACTTAGCAAATCAAATTTTATTAGTCACATGCACCGAATACAACAGGTGTTGTACAATAAAATGCTTACTTACGAATCCCTAACCAACAACGCAGTTTAAGGAAATACGGATAAGAATAAGAAATAAAGTAATTAAAAAGTGGCAGTAAAATAACAATAGCGAGACTATATACAGCGGTAAYGGTACAGAGTCAATGTGCGGGGGCACCGGTTAGTTCAGRTAATATGTACAGTTGAAGTCGGAAGTTTACATACACCTTAGCCAAATACATTTAAACTMAGTTTTTCACAATTCCTGACATTTAATCCTAGTAAAAATTCCCTGTTTTAGGTCAGTTAGGATCACCACTTTATTTTCAGAATGTGACATTTCAGAAAAATAGTAGAGAGTATTATTTATTTCAGCTTTTATTTCTTTCATCACATTCCCAGTGGGTCAGAAGTTCACATACACTCAATTAGTATTTGGTAGCATTGCCTTTAAATTGTTTAACTTGGGTCAAATATTTCGGTAGCCTTCCGCAAGCTTCCCACAATAAGTTGGGTGACTTTTGACAGGTGACAGGTGGCTTGCGTAACTGAGACAGGTTTGTAGGCCTCCTTGCTCGCACAAGCTTTTTCAGTTCTGGCCACAAATTTTCTACATCTCCCAGGTGGCGCAGTGGTCTAGGGCACTGCATCGCAGTGCTAGCTGCGCCACCAGAGTCTCTGGGTTCGCGCCCAGGCTGGGCTGGGTTCGCGCCCAGGCTCTGTCGCAGCCGGCCGCAACCGGGAGATCCGTGTCATGCACAAAGTAGATGTCCTAAACGACTTTTGTCGTCTAAACAAGACATTTGTGGAGTGGTTGAAAAATKAGTTTTAATGTCTCCAATCTAAGTGTATGTAAACTTCCGACTTCAACTGTACATGTAGGTAGAGTTATTAAAGTGACTATGCATAGATGATAACAACAAAGAGTAGCAGCAGTGTAAAAGAGGGTGAGGGGGGCAATGCAAATAGTCTGGGTAGCCATTTGATTAGGTGTTCAGGAGTCTTATGGCTTGGGGGTAGAAGCTGTTTAGAAGCCTCTTGGACCTAGACTTAGGGCTCCGGTACCGCTAGCCGTGYGGTAGCAGAGAGAACAGTCTATGACAAGGGTGGCTGGAGTCTTTGACAATTTTTAGGATCTTCTTCTGACACCGCCTGGTATAGAGGTCCTAGATGGCAGGAAGCTTGGCCCCGTTCACACTACCCTCTGTTGTGCCTTGTGGTCGGAGGCCGAGCAGTTGCCATACCAGGCAGTGATGCAACCAGTCAGGATGCTCTCRATGGTGCAGCTGTAGAAACTTTTGAGGATCTGAGGACCCATGCCAAATCTTTTCAGTCTCCTGAGGGGGAATAGGTTTTGTCGTGCCCTCTTCACGRCTGTCTTGGTGTGCTTGGACCATGTTAATTTGTTGGTGATGTGGACACCAAGGAACTTGAAGCTCTCAACCTGCTCCACTGCAGCCCCGTCGATGAGAATGGGGGCGCGCTCGGTCCTCTTTTTCCTGTAGTCCACAATCATCTCCTGTCTTGGGCAAGGTTGATATACATCTGATGAGTATGCTAAAGGGGACGCCCGGAAACGTTCTYTATCTACTTATAGGCTGAAAAGCCCAGCGGTTCTAGTGTTAAACCTGTGATCTTCACTATGCACCTGAGTGGCACAGCAGAGCATTAACACAAAGGGTTAAACATCTGCCCACTAGTCCAGTCTATCACAGTATTGTACCTTTATTGGAATTGTAGTCCGAGGCAGTGCACAGTCTCAGTCTTAGTTAGTCCTCTCGTTTAACTCCAAATCTAACTCATCCACGTCTAAATTCGACCCTGGACAACTCAGGCCAAGGCTAACTCAGTCCAAATGTAAACAAGGCCCGGTAGCCCCATCCCAGTCTGCTGTGGTGTGGTCTACGTGCGAGCCCYAACCATGCCCTGTGTGTCCACTGCACTGCTTATGAAATGTTCCATTTGCTAATCCCTGCAAAAATAATCATTTTGCACAGCAGCAATTTAACAGCAGTTAACTAATAAAAGGGTGTATGTTTTCTATGTCCCAGACTATAATCTGCCCCATGTGGGTTATCCACTCTGAAAGAGTAGTGTCGGTCTAACCAAAATCATTGCACACACAGACGCACAGACAGACGCACAGACAGAGAAAGACAGACAGACGCACAGACAGGGGAAAAAGTGGGGGGGAAGGAGGGGGGGATGAGGAAAAGGAGGGGGAAGGGAGGAGGGGAAAAGGTGAAGGGGAAAAATTAGGGTGGGGGGGGGGAAAAGGGGGAGGAGAAAGGGGGGGGGAGGAGGGGGAGGAAAGGGGAAGGAGAAGAGAGGGGGGCGGGGGGGGAAAGGGGGGGAAGAAAAAGGGAGGAAAGGGGAAGAAAACGGAAGGGAGGGAAGGTGGGGAGGGGGGGGGGGGAGGGGGAGAGAGGGGGGGAGGGGGGGGGGGGGCGGCGGTGGGGAGGAAAAGAGAGAGATGCTGGAATCAACAAAATGGAGTCGTGGTCAGCTTTTCCGAAAGGGGGGCGGGGAGGCCTTATAAGCGTCGCGGAATTAGTATAACAATGGTCTAGTGTTTTTCCAGCCCTGGTAGCACAATCGATATGCTGATAGAATTTAGGGAGTTTTGTTTTTAGATTAGCCTTGTTAAATCCCAGCTACGATGAATGCAGCCTCAGGGGTGTGGTTTCCAGTTTACAAAGAGTCAGATAAAGTTCGTTCAGGGCCATCGATGGTCTGCTTGGGGGGAATGTATACGGCTGTGATTATGATTGACGAGAATTCCCTTGGTAGATAATGCGGTCGACATTTGATTGTGAGGAGTTCTAGATCAGGTGAACAGAAGACTTGAGTTCTTGTGTGTTGTTATGATGATACACCACTTCTCGTTAATCATAAGGCATACCCCCCCGCCCCTCTTCTTACCGGAAAGATGTTTGTTTCTGTCGCGCGATGCATGAAGAAACCAGCTGGCTGCACCGACTCCGTTAGCGTCCCTTGAGTTAGCCATGTTTCCGTGAAGCAGAGCACGTTGCAATCCCTGATGTCTCTCTGGAATGCTACCCGTGCTCGGATTTCATCAACCTTATTGTAAGAGACTGGACATTGGCGAGTAGTATGCTAGGGAGTGGAGCGGATGTGCCCGGTCTCCGAAGCCTGACCACGAGACCGCCACGTTTTCCCCTTTTTTCGGCGTCGCACAGGGTCGCCGGCTGGGATTAGATCCATTGTATTGTGTGGAAGGCAAAACACTGGATCCGTTTCGGGAAGTCATATTCCCTGGTAGAAGATGATGAGTTGACGTTAATCGTATATTCAGTAGTTCCTCCGACTGTATGTATGAAACCTAGATTACCCGGGGTACCGATGTAGAAATAACACGTAAAAAACAAAATACTGCATATTTTCCAAGGAACATGAAGCGAGGCAGCCATCTCTTTTCGGCGCCGGAAGTACCGGCGCCGACAAGAAGTGGGTTAGGTTCAGGTGAGAGTGGAGGAGAGGAACAAGCAGAGACTTGTTTGAGAGGAAAGGGCGTTGTTAAGAAATGTT